>NC_079508.1:40630565-40849452 GCF_030052815.1 Hevea brasiliensis | reverse complement strand
GTGAAAAGATATGGCCTCCCAAGGAATAGGATGAATATGAATAAATTGTGGGCGAAAAGCATAGCGGTGCGATCATACCAAAGACTAGTGCACGGATCCCATCAACTCGGTTAAACGTGCTTGGGCGAGAGCAGTACTAAGATGGGTGACCTGTTGGGAAGTCCTCGTTTTGCACCCTTTTTCTTTTCTTTTCTTTTGTTTTTTTTTGTTTTTTTTTTTTTCACTGAATCGCCGCAACAATTTCTTTTACCTTCAAAGAATCAATGGCTCACTATGTAGATCACGTAAAATTACGCGAAATGAAAAAAGATCACTAAAAAGACCAAACGGTGAAAAGATATGGCCTCCAAGGAATAGGAGAATATGAATAAATTGTGGGCGAAAAGCATAGGGTGCGATCATACCAAAGACTAGTGCACCTGATCCCATCAACTCCGGGTTAAACGTTTTGGGCGAGAGCAAGATTAAGATTGGTGACCTCTTGGGAAGTCCTCGTATTGCACCCTTTTTCTTTCCTTTTTTTTTTTATTTTTTTTGTTTTTTTTTCACTCGAACTGCTCGCAACAATTTCTTTTACATTCCGCAATCAATGGCTCAGCCATGTAGATCACAAAAAATTACGCGAAATGAAAAAAAAGATCACGAAAAAAGACCAAACGGGTGAAAAGATATGGCCTCCCGAAGGAATAGGATGAATATGAATAAACAGTGGGCGAAAAGCATAGCGGGTGCGATCATACCAGCACCAGTGCACCGGATCCCATCAGAACTCCGAAGTTAAACGTGTTTGGGCGATAGCAGTACTAAGATGGGTGACCTCTTGGGAAGTCCTCGTGTTGCACCCCAATTCTTTTCTTTTTTTTTTTTTTTTTTCACTCGAACTCCTCGCAACAATTTCTTTTACCTTCAAAGAATCAATGGGGCCCACGCGCGAAAATTACGGGAATGGCAAGGATCAAGGAGAGAATATGAATAAATTGTGGGCGAAAAGGATAGCGTCTACGATCATACCAGCACTAGTGCACCGGATCCCATCAGAACTCAGAATTTAAACGTGCTTGGGCGAGAGCAGTACTAAGATGGGTGACCTCTTGGGAAGTCCTCGTGGTGCACCCTTTTTCTTTTCATTTTTTGTTTTTTGTTTTTTTTTCACTGAATCGCCGCAACAATTTCTTTTACCTTCAGCAATCAATGGCTCAACTATGTAGATCACGTAAAATTACGCGAAATGAAAAAAGATCACGAAAAAGACCAAACGGTGAAAAGATATGGCCTCCAAGGAATAGGATGAATATGAATAAATTGTGGGCGAAAAGCATATCGTGTGCGATCATACCAGCACTAGTGCACCTGATCCCATCGTAACTCCGGTTAAACGTGCTTGGGCGAGAGCAGTACTAAGATGGGTGACCTCTTGGAAAGTCCTTGTGTTGCACCCCTTTCTTTTCTTTTTTTTTTTTTTTTTTTTGACTGGAACTCCTCGCAACAATTTCTTTTACCTTCAAAGAATCAATGGCTCAACTATTAGATCGCAAATTACGCTAAATGAAAAAGATCACTAAAAGACCAAACGGTGAAAAGATATGGGCCAAGGGCGAGGGGAAAATATGAATAAATTGTGGGCGAAGAGCATAGCGGGTGCGATCATACCAAAGACTAGTGCACCTGATCCCATCGAACTCCGGTTAAACGTGCTTGGGCGAGAGCAAGATTAAGATGGGTGACCTCTTGGGAAGTCCTCGTGTTGCACCCTTTTTCTTTTCTTTTCTTGTTTTTTTTTTTTTTTCACTGAATCGCCGCAACAATTTCTTTTACCTTCAAGAATCAATGGCTCACTATGTAGATCACGTAAAATTACGCGAAATGAAAAAAGATCACTAAAAAGACCAAACGGTGAAAAGATATGGCCTCCAAGGAATAGGATGAATATGAATAAATTGTGGGCGAAAAGCATAGCGGTGCGATCATACCAAAGACTAGTGCACCTGATCCCATCGTAACTCCGGGTTAAACGTGCTTGGGCGAGAGCAAGATTAAGATGGGTGAACTCTTGGGAAGTCGTCGTTTTGCACACCTTTTATTTTATTTTATTTACTTTTTTTTTTTTTTTCACTTGAACGCCTCGCAACAATTTCTTTTACCTTCAAAGAATCAATGGCTCGCCTATGTAGATCGCAAAATTACGCTAAATGAAAAAAAGATCACTAAAAAGACCAAACGTGTGAAAAGATATGGCCTCCGGAGGGCGAGGGGAGAATATGAATAAATTGTGGGCGAAAAGCATAGCGGTGCGATCATACCAAAGACTAGTGCACCGGATCCCATCGAACTCCGGTTAAACGTGCTTGGGCGAGAGCAGTACTAAGATGGGTGACCTCTTGGGAAGTCCTCGTGTTGCACCCTTTTTCTTTCGTATTTTTTTTTTTTTTTTTCACTCGAATCGCCGCAACAATTTCTTTTACCTTCAAAGAATCAATGGCTCACTATGTAGATCACGTAAAAATTACGCGAAATGAAAAAAAGATCACTAAAAAGACCAAACGGTGAAAAGATATGGCCTCCCAAGGAATAGGATGAATATGAATAAATTGTGGGCGAAAAGCATAGCGGTGCGATCATACCAAAGACTAGTGCACCGGATCCCATCGTAACTCCGGTTAAACGTGCTTGGGCGAGAGCAAGATTAAGATGGGTGACCTCTTGGGAAGTCCTCGTGTTGCACCCTTTTTCTTTTGTATTTTTTTTTTTTCACTGAATCGCCGCAACAATTTCTTTTACCTTCAAAGAATCAATGGCTCAGCTAAGTATATCACAAAAAATTACGCGAAATGAAAAAAAAGATCACAAAAAAAGACCAAACAGGTGAAAAGATGTGGCCTCCCAAGGAATAGGATGAATATGAGTAAATTGTGGGCGATAAGCATAGCGGGTGCGAGCATACCAGCACTAGTGCACCCGATCCCATCAGAACTCCGAAGTGAAACGTGCTTGGGCGAGAGCAGTACTAAGATGGGTGACCTCTTGGGAAGTCCTCGTGTTGCACCCCTTTTCTTTTCTTTTCTTTTCTTTTCTTTTCTTTTTTCACTCGAACTCCTTTCAACAACTTCTTTTACCTTCAAAGAATCAATGGCTCATGGCGTAAAATTACGCGAAATGAAAAAAGATCACGAAAAAGACCAAACGGTGAAAAGATATGGCCTCAAGGAAGGACGAGGGGAGAATGTGAATAAATTGTGGGCGAAAAGCATAGCGGGTGCGATCATACAAGCACTAGTGCACCGGATCCCATCAGAACTCCGTAGTTAAACGTGCTTGGGCGAGAGCAGTACTAAGATTGGTGACCTCTTGGGAAGTCCTCGTGTTGCACCATTTTTCTTTTCTTTTTTTGTTTTTTTTTCACTGAATCGCCGCAACAATTTCTTTTACCTTCAGCAATCAATGGCTCAGCTATGTAGATCACAGGAAATTACGAGAAATGGAAGAAAATATCACGAAAAAAGACCAAACGGGTGAAAAGATATGGCCTCCCGAAAGAATAGGATGAATTTTAATAAATTGTGGGCGAAAAGCATAGCGGGTGCGATCATACCAGCACTAGTCCACCGGATCCCATCAGAACTCAGAAGTTAAACGTGCTTGGGCGAAAGCAGTACTAAGATGGGTGACCTGTTGGGAAGTCCTTGTGTTGCACCCTTTTTCTTTTCTTTTCTTGTTTTTTGTTTTTTTTTTTCTTTTTCACTCGAACTGCTCGCAACAATTTCTTTTACCTTCAGCAATCTATGGCTCAGCTATGTAGATCACAGAAAATTACGCGAAATGAAAAAAAAGATCACGAAAAAAGACCAAACGGGTGAAAAGATATGGCCTCCCGAAGGAATAGGATGAATATGAATAAATTGTGGGCGAAAAGCATAGCGGGTGCGATCATACCAGCACTAGTGCACCGGATCCCATCAGAACTCCGAAGTTAAACGTGCTTGGGCGAGAGCAGTACTAAGATGGGTGACCTCTTGGGAAGTCCTCGTGTTGCACCCTTTTTCTTTTCTTTTTTTGTTTTTTTTTGTTTTTTTCACTCGAACTGCTCGCAACAATTTCTTTTACCTTCAGCAATCAATGGCTCAGCTATGTAGATCACAGAAAATTACGCGAAATGAAAAAAAAGATAACGAAAAAAGACCAAACGGGTGAAAAGATATGGCCTCCCGAAGGAATAGGATGAATATGAATAAAATGTTGGCGAAGAGCATAGCGGTGCGATCATACCAAAGACTAGTGCACCGGATCCCATCAGAACTCCGAAGTTAAACGTGCTTGGGCGAGAGCAGTACTAAGATGGGTGACCTCTTGGGAAGTCCTCGTGTTGCACCCTTTTTCTTTTCTTTTTTTGTTTTTTTTTGTTTTTTTTTTTTTTTCACTCGAACTGCTCGCAACAATTTCTTTTACCTTCAGCAATCAATGGCTCAGCTATGTAGATCACAGAAAATTACGCGAAATGAAAAAAAAGATCACGAAAAAAGACCAAACGGGTGAAAAGATATGGCCTCCCGAAGGACGAGGGGAGAATATGAATAAATTGTGGGCGAAAAGCATAGCGGGTGCGATCATACCAGCACTAGTGCACCGGATCCCATCAACTCCGGTTAAACGTGCTTGGGCGAGAGCAAGATTAAGATGGGTGACCTCTTGGGAAGTCCTCGTGTTGCACCCTTTTTCTTTTGTATTTTTTTTTTTTTTTTTTTTCACTGAATCGCCGCAACAATTTCTTTTACCTTCAAAGAATCAATGGCTCACTATGTAGATCACAAAAATTACGCGAAATGAAAAAAAGATCACTAAAAAGACCAAACGGTGAAAAGATATGGCCTCCCAAGGAATAGGATGAATATGAATAAATTGTGGGCGAAAAGCATAGCGGTGCGATCATACCAAAGACTAGTGCACCTGATCCCATCGTAACTCCGGTTAAACGTGTTTGGGCGAGAGCAGTACTAAGATGGGTGACCTCTTGGGAAGTCCTCGTGTTGCACCCTTTTTCTTTTGTATTTTTTTTTTTTTTTTTCACTGAATCCTCGCAACAATTTCTTTTACCTTCAAAGAATCAATGGCTCACTATGTAGATCACAAAAATTACGCGAAATGAAAAAAAGATCACTAAAAAGAAAGACCCAAACGGTGAAAAGATATGGCCTCCCAAGGGCGATGGGAGAATATGAATAAATTATGGGCGTAAAGCATAGCGGTTGCGATCATACCAAAGACTAGTGCACCTGATCCCATCGAACTCCGGTTAAACGTGCTTGGGCGAGAGCAAGATTAAGATGGGTGACCTCTGGGAAGTCCTCGTGTTGCACCCTTTTTCTTTTCTTTTTTTGTTTTTTGTTTTTTTTTCACTGAATCGCCGCAACAATTTCTTTTACCTTCAAAGAATCAATGGCTCAACTATGTAGATCACAAAAATTACGCTAAATGAAAAAAGATCACGAAAAAGACCAAACGGTGAAAAGATATGGCCTCCAAGGAATAGGATGAATATGAATAAACTGTGGGCGAAAAGCATAGCGGGTGCGATCACACCAAAGACTAGTGCACCGGATCCCATCGAACTCCGGTTAAACGTGCTTGGGCGAGAGCAAGATTAAGATGGGTGACCTCTTGGGAAGTCCTCGTGTTGCACCCTTTTCTTTTATTTTTTTTTTTTTTTTTTTTCACTGAATCGCTCGCAACAATTTCTTTTACCTTCAAAGAATCAATGGCTCGCCTATGTAGATCACAAAAATTACGCGAAATGAAAAAAGATCACTAAAAAGACCAAACGGTGAAAAGATATGGCCTCAAGGGCGAGGGGAGAATATGAATAAATTGTGGGCGAAAAGGATAGCGGGTGCGATCATACCAAAGACTAGTGCACCTGATCCCATCGTAACTCCGGTTAAACGTGCTTGGGCGAGAGCAAGATTAAGATGGGTGACCTCTTGGGAAGTCCTCGTGTTGCACCCTTTTTCTTTTCTTTTTTGTTTTTTTTTTTTTTTTCACTGAATCGCCGCAACAATTTCTTTTACCTTCAAAGAATCAATGGCTCACTATGTAGATCACGTAAAATTACGCGAAATGAAAAAAGATCACTAAAAAGACCAAACGGTGAAAAGATATGGCCTCCAAGGAATAGGATGAATATGAATAAATTGTGGCTTAAAAGCATAGCGGGTGCGATCATACCAAAGACTAGTGCACCTGATCCCATCAACTCCGGTTAAACGTGTTTGGGCGAGAGCAAGATTAAGATGGGTGACCTCTTGGGAAGTCCTCGTGTTGCACCCTTTTCTTTTCTTTTTTTTTTTTTTTTTTTCACTGAATCCTCGCAACAATTTCTTTTACCTTCAAAGAATCAATGGCTCGCTATGTAGATCACAAAAAATTACGCTAAATGAAAAAAGATCACTAAAAAAGACCAAACGGTGAAAAGATATGGCCTCCCAAGGACGAGGGGAGAATATGAATAAATTGTGGGCGAAAAGCATAGCGGTGCGATCATACCAAAGACTAGTGCACCTGATCCCATCGTAACTCCGGTTAAACGTGCTTGGGCGAGAGCAAGATTAAGATGGGTGACCTCTTGGGAAGTCCTCGTGTTGCACCCTTTTTCTTTTCTTTTTTTTTTTTTTTTTTTTTCACTGAATCGCCGCAACAATTTCTTTTACCTTCAAAGAATCAATGGCTCACTATGTAGATCACGTAAAATTACGCGAAATGAAAAAAAGATCACTAAAAAAGACCAAACGGTGAAAAGATATGGCCTCCAAGGAATAGGAGAATATGAATAAATTGTGGGCGAAAAGCATAGCGGTGCGATCATACCAAAGACTAGTGCACCGGATCCCATCGTAACTCCGGTTAAACGTGCTTGGGCGAGAGCAAGAGATTTAAGATGGGTGACCTCTTGGGAAGTCCTCGTGTTGCACACCTTTTCTTTTCTTTTTTTTTTTTTTTTTTTTCCCTCGAACTGCTCGCAAGAATTTCTTTAACCTTCAAAGAATCAATGGCTCAATGTATGTAGATCACAAAAAATTACGCTAAATGAAAAAAAGATCACTTAAAAAAGACCAAACGGTGAAAAGATATGGCCTCCAAGGACGAGGAGAATATGAATAAATTGTGGGCGAAAAGCATAGCGGTGCGATCATACCAAAGACTAGTGCACCTGATCCCATCAACTCCGGGTTAAACGTGCTTGGGCGAGCAAGATTAAGATGGGTGACCTCTTGGGAAGTCCTCGTGTTGCACCCCTTTTCTTTTCTTTTCTTTTTTTTTTTTTTTTCACTGAATCGCTCGCAACAATTTCTTTTACCTTCAAAGAATCAATGGCTCGCCTATGTAGATCACAAAAATTACGCGAAATGAAAAAAAGATCACTAAAAAGACCAAACGGTGAAAAGATATGGCCTCCGGAGGACGAGGGGAGAATATGAATAAATTGTGGGCGAAAAGCATAGCGGTGCGATCATACCAAAGACTAGTGCACCGGATCCCATCGAACTCCGGTTAAACGTGCTTGGGCGAGAGCAAGATTAAGATGGGTGACCTCATGGGAAGTCCTCGTTTTGCACCCTTTTTCTTTTTTTTTTTTTTTTTGTTTTTTTCACTGAATCGCCGCAACAATTTCTTTTACCTTCAAAGAATCAATGGCTCACCTATGTAGATCACGTAAAATTACGCTAAATGAAAAAAAGATCACTAAAAAGACCAAACGGTGAAAAGATATGGCCTCCCAAGGAATAGGATGAATATGAATAAATTGTGGGCGAAAAGCATAGCGGTGCGATCATACCAAAGACTAGTGCACCTGATCCCATCGAACTCCGGTTAAACGTGCTTGGGCGAGAGCAAGATTAAGATGGGTGACCTCTTGGGAAGTCCTCGTGTTGCACCTTTTCTTTTCTTTTCTTTTTTTTTTTTTTTTTTCACTCGAATCCTCGCAACAATTTCTTTTACCTTCAAAGAATCAATGGCTCGCCTATGTAGATCGCAAAAATTACGCGAAATGAAAAAAAGATCACTAAAAAGACCAAACGGTGAAAAGATATGGCCTCGGAGGGCGAGGGGAGAATATGAATAAATTGTGGGCGAAAAGCATAGCGGTGCGATCATACCAAAGACTAGTGCACCGGATCCCATCGTAACTCCGGTTAAACGTGCTTGGGCGAGAGCAAGATTAAGATGGGTGACCTCTTGGGAAGTCCTCGTGTTGCACCCTTTTTCTTTTCTTTTTTTTTTTTTTTCACTGAATCGCCGCAACAATTTCTTTTACCTTCAAAGAATCAATGGCTCACTATGTAGATCACGTAAAAATTACGCGAAATGAAAAAAGATCACGAAAAAGACCAAACGGTGAAAAGATATGGCCTCCAAGGAATAGGATGAATATGAATAAATTGTGGGCGAAAAGCATAGCGGTGCGATCATACCAAAGACTAGTGCACCTGATCCCATCGTAACTCCGGTTAAACGTGCTTGGGCGAGAGCAAGATTAAGATGGGTGACCTCTTGGGAAGTCCTCGTGTTGCACCCTTTTCTTTTCTTTTTTTTTTTTTTTTTTTCACTGAATCCTCGCAACAATTTCTTTTACCTTCAAAGAATCAATGGCTCGCCTATGTAGATCACAAAAATTACGCTAAATGAAAAAAAGATCACGAAAAAGACCAAACGGTGAAAAGATATGGCCTCCGGAGGACGAGGGGAGAATATGAATAAATTGTGGGCGAAAAGCATAGCGGTGCGATCATACCAAAGACTAGTGCACCTGATCCCATCGTAACTCCGGTTAAACGTGCTTGGGCGAGAGCAAGATTAAGATGGGTGACCTCTTGGGAAGTCCTCGTGTTGCACCCTTTTTCTTTTCTTTTTTGTTTTTTTTTTTTTCACTGAATCGCCGCAACAATTTCTTTTACCTTCAAAGAATCAATGGCTCACTATGTAGATCACGTAAAATTACGCGAAATGAAAAAAAGATCACTAAAAAGACCAAACGGTGAAAAGATATGGCCTCCCAAGGAATAGGATGAATATGAATAAATTGTGGGCGAAAAGCATAATGGTGCGATCATACCAAAGACTAGTGCACCTGATCCCATCGTAACTCCGGTTAAACGTGCTTGGCGAGAGCAAGATTAAGATGGGTGACCTCTTGGGAAGTCCTCGTGTTGCACCCCTTTCTTTTCTTTTTCTTTTTTTTTTTTTTTTTCACTGAATCCTCGCAACAATTTCTTTTACCTTCAAAGAATCAATGGCTCAATTATGTAGATCAAAAAATTACGCTAAATGAAGATCACTAAAAAGACCAAACGGTGAAAAGATATGGCCTCCAAGGGCGAGGGAGAATATGAATAAATTGTGGGCGAAAAGCATAGCGGTGCGATCATACCAAAGCACTAGTGCACCGGATCCCATCGTAACTCCGGTTAAACGTGCTTTGGGCGAGCAAGATTAAGATGGGTGACCTTTGGGAAGTCCTCGTGTTGCACCCTTTTTTTTTTTTTTTTTTTTTTTTTTTTTTTTTGAATCGCCGCAACAATTTCTTTTACCTTCAAAGAATCAATGGCTCAACTATGTAGATCACGTAAAATTACGCTAAATGAAAAAAGAGATCACTAAAAAGACCAAACGGTGAAAAGATATGGCCTCCAAGGAATAGGAGAATATGAATAAATTGTGGGCGAAAAGCATAGCGGGTGCGATCATACCAAAGACTAGTGCACCGGATCCCATCGTAACTCCGGGTTAAACGTGCTTGGGCGAGAGCAAGATTAAGATGGGTGACCTCTTGGGAAGTCCTCGTGTTGAACCCTTTTTCTTTTCTTTTTTTTTTTTTTTTTTTTTCACTGAATCGCCGCAACAATTTCTTTTACCTTCAAAGAATCAATGGCTCACCTATGTAGATCACGTAAAATTACGCGAAATGAAAAAAGATCACGAAAAAAGACCAAACGGTGAAAAGATATGGCCTCCAAGGACGAGGGGAGAATATGAATAAATTGTGGGCGAAAAGCATAGCGGTGCGATCATACCAAAGACTAGTGCACCTGATCCCATCAACTCCGGTTAAACGTGCTTGGGCGAGAGCAAGATTAAGATGGGTGACCTCTTGGGAAGTCCTCGTGTTGCACCCTTTTTCTTTTCTTTTTGTTTTTTTTTTTTTTTCACTGAATCGCCGCAACAATTTCTTTTACCTTCAAAGAATCAATGGCTCACTATGTAGATCACGTAAAATTACGCGAAATGAAAAAAGATCACTAAAAAGACCAAACGGTGAAAAGATATGGCCTCCAAGGAATAGGAGAATATGAATAAATTGTGGGCGAAAAGCATAGCGGTGCGATCATACCAAAGACTAGTGCACCTGATCCCATCGTAACTCCGGTTAAACGTGCTTGGGCGAGAGCAAGATTAAGATGGGTGACCTCTTGGGAAGTCCTCGTGTTGCACCCGTTTTCTTTTCTTTTTTGTTTTTTTTTTTTTTTCACTGAATCGCCAGAACAATTTCTTTTACCTTCAAAGAATCAATGGCTCACTATGTAGATCACGTAAAATTACGCGAAATGAAAAAAGATCACTAAAAAGACCAAACGGTGAAAAGATATGGCCTCCCAAGGAATAGGAGAATATGAATAAATTGTGGGCGAAAAGCATAGCGGTGCGATCATACCAAAGACTAGTGCACCTGATCCCATCGTAACTCCGGTTAAACGTGCTTGGGCGAGAGCAAGATTAAGATGGGTGACCTCTTGGGAAGTCCTCGTGTTGCACCTCTTTTCTTTTCTTTTTTTTTTTCACTGAATCCTCGCAACAATTTCTTTTACCTTCAAAGAATCAATGGCTCGCCTATGTAGATCACAAAAATTACGCTAAATGAAAAAAAGATCACTAAAAAGACCAAACGGTGAAAAGATATGGCCTCCGGAGGACGAGGGGAGAATATGAATAAATTGTGGGCGAAAAGCATAGCGGTGCGATCATACCAAAGACTAGTGCACCTGATCCCATCGTAACTCCGGTTAAACGTGCTTGGGCGAGAGCAAGATTAAGATGGGTGACCTCTTGGGAAGTCCTCGTGTTGCACCCTTTTTCTTTTCTTTTTGTTTTTTTTTTTTTTTCACTGAATCGCCGCAACAATTTCTTTTACCTTCAAAGAATCAATGGCTCACTATGTAGATCACGTAAAATTACGCGAAATGAAAAAAAGATCACTTAAAAAGACCAAACGGTGAAAAGATATGGCCTCCAAGGAATAGGAGAATATGAATAAATTGTGGGCGAAAAGCATAGCGGTGCGATCATACCAAAGACTAGTGCACCTGATCCCATCGAACTCCGGTTAAACGTGCTTGGGCGAGAGCAGTACTAAGATGGGTGACCTCTTGGGAAGTCCTCGTGTTGCACCCCTTTTCTTTTCTTTTTTCTTTTTTTTTTTTTTCACTGAATCGCCGCAACAATTTCTTTTACCTTCAAAGAATCAATGGCTCAACTATGTAGATCACGTAAAATTACGCTAAATGAAAAAAAGATCACTAAAAAAGACCAAACGGTGAAAAGATATGGCCTCCAAGGAATAGGAGAATATGAATAAATTGTGGGCGAAAAGCATAGCGGTGCGATCATACCAGCACTAGTGCACCGGATCCCATTATAACCCCGAAGTTAAACGTGCTTGGGCGAGAGCAGTACTAAGATGGGTGACCTCTTGGGAAGTCCTCGTGTTGCACCCCTTTTCTTTTCTTTTTTTTTTTTTTTTTTTTTCACTCGAACTCCTCGCAACAATTTCTTTTACCTTCAGCAATCAATGGCTCGTCCATTCCCAGATCACAAAAAATTCCGCGAAATGAAAAAAAAGATCACGTAAAGACCAAACGGGAAAAGATATGGCCTCGGGAGGACGAGGGGAGAATATGAATACATTGTGGGCGAAAGGCATAGCGGGTGCGATCATACCAACACTAGTGCACCGGATCCCATCAGAACTTCGAAGTTAAACTTACTTGGGCGAGAGCAGTACTAAGATGGGTGACCTCTTGGGAAGTCCTCGTGTTGCACCGCTTTTCTTTTCATTTTTTGTTTTTTGTTTTTTTCACTGAATCGCCGCAACAATTTCTTTTACCTTCAAAGCAATCAATGGCTCAATTATGTAGATCACGTAAAATTACGCGAAATGAAAAAAAGATCACTAAAAAGACCAAACGGTGAAAAGATATGGCCTCCAAGGAATAGGATGAATATGAATAAATTGTGGGCGAAAAGCATAGCGGTGCGATCATACCAAAGACTAGTGCACCTGATCCCATCAGAACTCAGAATTTAAACGTGCTTGGGCGAGAGCAGTAATAATATGGGTGACCTCTTGGGAAGTCATCGTGGTGCACCCTTTTTCTTTTCATTTCTTGTTTTTGTTTTTTTTTTTTTTCACTGAATCGCTCGCAACAATTTCTTTTACCTTCAAAGAATCAATGGCTCACTATGTAGATCACGTAAAATTACGCTAAATGAAAAAAAGATCACTAAAAAGACCAAACGGTGAAAAGATATGGCCTCCAAGGAATAGGAGAATATGAATAAATTGTGGGCGAAAAGCATAGCGGTGCGATCATACCAAAGCACTAGTGCACCGGATCCCATCGTAACTCCGGTTAAACGTGCTTGGGCGAGAGCAGTACTAAGATTGGTGACCTCTTGGGAAGTCCTCGTGTTGCACCCTTTTTCTTTTATTTTTTTTTTTTTTTTTTTTTTTCACTCGAACTGCTCGCAACAATTTCTTTTACCTTCAAAGAATCAATGGCTCACTATGTAGATCACGTAAAATTACGCGAAATGAAAAAAGATCACGAAAAAGACCAAACGGTGAAAAGATATGGCCTCCCAAGGAATAGGAGAATATGAATAAATTGTGGGCGAAAAGCATAGCGGTGCGATCATACCAAAGACTAGTGCACCGGATCCCATCGAACTCCGGGTTAAACGCGCTTGGGCGAGAGCAGTACTAAGATGGGTGACCTCTTGGGAAGTCCTCGTGTTGCACCCTTTTTCTTTTCTTTTTTTGTTTTTTTTTGTTTTTTTTTTTTTTCACTGAATCGCCGCAACAATTTCTTTTACCTTCAAGAATCAATGGCTCAGCTATGTAGATCACGTAAAATTACGCTAAATGAAAAAAAGATCACTAAAAAGACCAAACGGTGAAAAGATATGGCCTCCCAAGGAATAGGAGAATATGAATAAATTGTGGGCGAAAAGCATAGCGGTGCGATCATACCAAAGACTAGTGCACCTGATCCCATCGAACTCCGGTTAAACGTGCTTGGGCGAGAGCAAGATTAAGATGGGTGACCTCTTGGGAAGTCCACTTTTTGCACCATTTTTCTTTTCTTTTTTTTTTTTTTTTTTTTTTTCACTGAATCGCCGCAACAATTTCTTTTACCTTCAAAGCAATCAATGGCTCAAATATGTAGATCACAAAAATTACGCGAAATGAAAAAAAGATCACTAAAAAAGACCAAACGGTGAAAAGATATGGCCTCCAAGGAATAGGAGAATATGAATAAATTGTGGGCGAAAAGCATAGCGGTGCGATCATACCAAAGACTAGTGCACCTGATCCCATCGAACTCCGGTTAAACGTGTTTGGGCGAAAGCAGTACTAAGATGGGTGACCTCTTGGGAATTCCTCGTGTTGCACCCCTTTTCTTTTCTTTTTTTTTCTTTTTTTCACTGAATCCTCGCAACAATTTCTTTTACCTTCAAGAATCAATGGTCAATGGGGATCACGCGCGCTTACGAATGCGGTGCAAAAGATATGGCCTCCAAGGACGAGGGGAGAATATGAATAAATTGTGGGCGAAAAGCATAGCGGGTGCGATCATACCAAAGACTAGTGCACCGGATCCCATCGTAACTCCGGTTAAACGTGCTTGGGCGAGAGCAAGATTAAGATTGGTGACCTCTTGGGAAGTCCTCGTGTTGCACCCTTTTTCTTTTCTTTTTTTGTTTTTTTTTTTTTTTTCACTGAATCGCCGCAACAATTTCTTTTACCTTCAAAGAATCAATGGCTCACTATGTAGATCACGTAAAATTACGCGAAATGAAAAAAAGATCACTAAAAAAGACCAAACGGTGAAAAGATATGGCCTCCCAAGGAATAGGAGAATATGAATAAATTGTGGGCGAAAAGCATAGCGGTGCGATCATACCAAAGACTAGTGCACCGGATCCCATCGAACTCCGGTTAAACGTGCTTGGGCGAGAGCAAGATTAAGATGGGTGACCTCTTGGGATGTCCTCGTGTTGCACCCTTTTTCTTTTCTTTTTTGTTTTTTTTTTTTTTCACTGAATCGCCGCAACAATTTCTTTTACCTTCAAAGAATCAATGGCTCACTATGTAGATCACGTAAAATTACGCGAAATGAAAAAAAGATCACGAAAAAGACCAAACGGTGAAAAGATATGGCCTCCAAGGAATAGGAGAATATGAATAAATTGTGGGCGAAAAGCATAGCGGTGCGATCATACCAAAGACTAGTGCACCTGATCCCATCGAACTCCGGTTAAACGTGCTTGTGCGAGAGCAGTACTAAGATGGGTTACCTCTTGGGAAGTCCTCGTGGTGCACCCCTTTTCTTTTCTTTTCTTTTCTTTTTTTTTTTTTTTTCACTGAATCCTCGCAACAATTTCTTTTACCTTCAAAGAATCAATGGCTCACTATGTAGATCACAAAAATTACGCGAAATGAAAAAAGATCACTAAAAAGACCAAACGGTGAAAAGATATGGCCTCCCAAGGACGAGGGGAGAATATGAATAAATTGTGGGCGAAAAGCATAGCGGGTGCGATAATACCAGCACTAGTGCACCGGATCCCATCATAACTCCGAATTTAAACGTGCTTGGGCGAGAGCAGTACTAAGATGGGTGACCTCTTGGGAAGTCCTCGTGTTGCACCCCTTTTCTTTTCTTTTTTTTTTTTTTTTTTTTTCACTCGAACACCTCGCAACAATTTATTTTACCTTCAAAGAATCAATGGCTCGCCTATGTAGATCACGTAAAATTACGCGAAATGAAAAAAGAGATCACTAAAAAGACCAAACGGTGAAAAGATATGGCCTCCAAGAGGACGAGGGGAGAATATGAATAAATTGTGGGCGAAAAGCATAGCGGTGCGATCATACCAAGACTAGTGCACCGGATCCCATCGTAACTCCGGTTAAACGTGCTTGGCGAGAGCAAGATTAAGATGGGTGACCTCTTGGGAAGTCCTCGTGTTGCACCCTTTTTCTTTTCTTTTTTGTTTTTTTTTTTCACTGAATCGCCGCAATAATTTCTTTTACCTTCAGAATCAATGGCTCACTATGTAGATCACGTAAAATTACGCGAAATGAAAAAAAGATCACTAAAAAAGACCAAACGGTGAAAAGATATGGCCTCCCAAGGAATAGGAGAATATGAATAAATTGTGGGCGAAAAGCATAGCGGTGCGATCATACCAAAGACTAGTGCACCGGATACCATCATAACTCCGAAGTTAAAAGTGCTTGGGCGAGAGCAGTACTAAGATGGGTGAAATATTGGGAAGTACTCGTGTTGCACCCATTTTATTTTCATTTTTTTTTTTTATTTTTTTCACTCGAATCGCTCGCAACAATTTCTTTTACCTTCAAGAATCAATGGCTCGCCTATGTAGATCACAAAAATTACGCGAAATGAAAAAAAGATCACTAAAAAGACCAAACGGTGAAAAGATATGGCCTCGGGAGGACGAGGGGAGAATATGAATAAATTGTGGGCGAAAAGCATAGCGGGTGCGATCATACCAAAGACTAGTGCACCTGATCCCATCGTAACTCCGGTTAAACGTGCTTGGGCGAGAGCAAGATTAAGATGGGTGACCTCTTGGGAAGTCCTCGTGTTGCACCCTTTTTCTTTTCTTTTTTTTTTTTTTTTTCACTGAATCGCCGCAACAATTTCTTTTACCTTCAAAGAATCAATGGCTCACTATGTAGATCACGTAAAATTACGCTAAATGAAAAAAAGATCACGAAAAAGACCAAACGGTGAAAAGATATGGCCTCCCAAGGAATAGGAGAATATGAATAAATTGTGGGCGAAAAGCATAGCGGGTGCGATCATACCAAAGACTAGTGCACCGGATCCCATCGTAACTCCGGTTAAACGTGCTTGGGCGAGAGCAAGATTAAGATGGGTGACCTCTTGGGAAGTCCTCGTGTTGCACCCTTTTCTTTTCTTTTTTTTTTTTTTTTTCACTCGAATCCTCGCAACAATTTCTTTTACCTTCAAAGAATCAATGGCTCGCCTATGTAGATCGCAAAAATTACGCGAAATGAAAAAAGATCACTAAAAAGACCAAACGGTGAAAAGATATGGCCTCCGGAGGACGAGGGGAGAATATGAATAAATTGTGGGCGAAAAGCATAGCGGGTGCGATCATACCAAAGACTAGTGCACCGGATCCCATCGAACTCCGGTTAAACGTGCTTGGGCGAGAGCAGTACTAAGATGGGTGACCTCTTGGGAAGTCCTCGTGTTGCACCCTTTTTCTTTTCTTTTTTTGTTTTTTTTTTTTCACTGAATCGCCGCAACAATTTCTTTTACCTTCAAAGAATCAATGGCTCACTATGTAGATCACGTAAAATTACGCGAAATGAAAAAAAGATCACGAAAAAGACCAAACGGTGAAAAGATATGGCCTCCAAGGAATAGGATGAGAATATGAATAAATTGTGGGCGAAAAGCATAGCGGTGCGATCATACCAAAGACTAGTGCACCGGATCCCATCGAACTCCGGTTAAACGTGCTTGGGCGAGAGCAAGACTTAAGATGGGTGACCTCTTGGGAAGTCCTCGTGTTGCACACTTTTTTTTTTTTTTTTTTGTTTTTTTTTTTCACTCGCCCTCGCAACAATTTCTTTTACCTTCAAAGAATCAATGGCTCAAATATGTAGATCACGTAAAATTACGCTAAATGAAAAAAGATCACTAAAAAGACCAAACGGTGAAAAGATATGGCCTCCCAAGGACGAGGGGAGAATATGAATAAATTGTGGGCGAAAAGCATAGCGGGTGCGATCATACCAAAGACTAGTGCACCTGATCCCATCGAACTCCGGTTAAACGTGCTTGGGCGAGAGCAAGATTAAGATGGGTGACCTCTTGGGAAGTCCTCGTGTTGCACCCCTTTCTTTTCTTTTCTTTTTTTTTTTTTTTTTTCACTGAATCGCTCGCAACAATTTCTTTTACCTTCAAAGAATCAATGGCTCACCTATGTAGATCAGTAAAAATTACGCGAAATGAAAAAAAGATCACGAAAAAGACCAAACGGTGAAAAGATATGGCCTCCAAGGACGAGGGGAGAATATGAATAAATTGTGGGCGAAAAGCATAGCGGGTGCGATCATACCAAAGACTAGTGCACCTGATCCCATCGTAACTCCGGTTAAACGTGCTTGGGCGAGAGCAAGATTAAGATGGGTGACCTCTTGGGAAGTCCTCGTGTTGCACCCTTTTTCTTTTCTTTTTTGTTTTTTTTTTTTTTTCACTGAATCGCCGCAACAATTTCTTTTACCTTCAAAGAATCAATGGCTCACTATGTAGATCACGTAAAATTACGCGAAATGAAAAAAGATCACGAAAAAGACCAAACGGTGAAAAGATATGGCCTCCAAGGAATAGGAGAATATGAATAAATTGTGGGCGAAAAGCATAGCGGGTGCGATCATACCAAAGACTAGTGCACCGGATCCCATCGAACTCCGGTTAAACGTGCTTGGGCGAGCAAGATTAAGATGGGTGACCTCTTGGGAAGTCCTCGTGTTGCACCCTTTTTCTTTTCTTTTTTTTTTTTTTTTTTCACTGAATCGCCGCAACAATTTCTTTTACCTTCAAAGAATCAATGGCTCACTATGTAGATCACGTAAAATTACGCGAAATGAAAAAAGATCACGAAAAAGACCAAACGGTGAAAAGATATGGCCTCCAAGGAATAGGAGAATATGAATAAATTGTGGGCGAAAAGCATAGCGGGTGCGATCATACCAAAGACTAGTGCACCTGATCCCATCGAACTCCGGGTTAAACGTGCTTGGGCGAGAGCAAGATTAATATGGGTGACCTCTTGGGAAGTCCTCGTGTTGCACCCCTTTTCTTTTCTTTTTTTTTTTTTTTTTTTTTTCACTCGAACTCCTCGCAACAATTTCTTTTACCTTAAGAATCAATGGCTCACCTATGTAGATCACAAAAAATTACGCTAAATGAAAAAAGATCACGAAAAAGACCAAACGTGTGAAAAGATATGGCCTCCAAGGACGAGGGGAGAATATGAATAAATTGTGGGCGAAAAGCATTGCGGGTGCGATCATACCAAAGACTAGTGCACCGGATCCCATCGAACTCGGGTTAAACGTGCTTGGGCGAGAGCAAGACTAAGATGGGTGACCTCTTGGGAAGTCCTCGTGTTGCACCCTTTTCTTTTCTTTTTGTTTTTTTTTTTTTTCACTGAATCGCTCGCAACAATTTCTTTTACCTTCAAGAATCAATGGCTCACCTATGTAGATCACGTAAAATTACGCGAAATGAAAAAAGATCACTAAAAAGACCAAACGGGTGAAAAGATATGGCCTCCGGAGGAGGGGGAGAATATGAATAAATTGTGGGCGAAAAGCATAGCGGTGCGATCATACCAAAGACTAGTGCACCTGATCCCATCGAACTCGGGTTAAACGTGCTTGGCGAGAGCAAGATTAAGATGGGTGACCTCTTGGGAAGTCCTCGTGTTGCACCCTTTTTCTTTTCTTTTTTTTTTTTTTCACTGAATCGCCGCAACAATTTCTTTTACCTTCAAAGAATCAATGGCTCACTATGTAGATCACGTAAAATTACGCGAAATGAAAAAAGATCACGAAAAAGACCAAACGGTGAAAAGATATGGCCTCCCAAGGAATAGGAGAATATGAATAAATTGTGGGCGAAAAGCATAGCGGTGCGATCATACCAAAGACTAGTGCACCGGATCCCATCATAACTCCGTATTTAAACGTTCTTGGGCGTGAGGAGTAATAAGATGGTTGACCTCTTGGGAAGTCATCGTGTTGCAACCCTTTTGTTTTCTTTTTTTTTTTTTTTTTTTTCACTCGAATCGCTCGCAACAATTTCTTTTACCTTCAAAGAATCAATGGCTCACCTATGTAGATCGCAAAAATTACGCGAAATGAAAAAAGATCACGAAAAAGACCAAACGGGTGAAAAGATATGGCCTCCGAAGGGCGAGGGGAGAATATGAATAAATTATGGGCGTAAAGCATAGCGGTGCGATCATACCAAAGACTAGTGCACCGGATCCCATCGAACTCCGGTTAAACGTGCTTGGGCGAGAGCAAGATTAAGATGGGTGACCTCTTGGGAAGTCCTCGTGTTGCACCCTTTTTTCTTTTCTTTTTTGTTTTTTTTTTTTTCACTGAATCGCCGCAACAATTTCTTTTACCTTCAAAGAATCAATGGCTCAACTATGTAGATCACGTAAAATTACGCGAAATGAAAAAAGATCACGAAAAAGACCAAACGGTGAAAAGATATGGCCTCCCAAGGAATAGGAGAATATGAATAAATTGTGGGCGAAAAGCATAGCGGTGCGATCATACCAAAGACTAGTGCACCGGATCCCATCGAACTCCGGTTAAACGTGCTTGGGCGAGAGCAGTAGTGAGATGGGTGACCTCTTGGGAAGTCCTCGTGTTGCACCCTTTTCTTTTCTTTTTTTTTTTTTTTTTTCACTGAATCGCGCAACAATTTCTTTTACCTTCAAAGAATCAATGGCTCACTATGTAGACGTAAAATTACGCTAAAATGAAAAAGATCACTAAAAAGACCAAACGGTGAAAAGATATGGCCTCGAAGGACGAGGGGAGAATATGAATAAATTGTGGGCGAAAAGCATAGCGGTGCGATCATACCAAAGACTAGTGCACCGGATCCCATCAGAACTCCGAAGTTAAACGTGCTTGGGCGAGAGCAGTACTAAGATGGGTGACCTCTTGGGAAGTCCTCGTGTTGCACCCCTTTTCTTTTCTTTTTTTTTTTTTTTTTTTTTCACTCGAACTCCTCGCAACAATTTCTTTTACCTTCAAAGAATCAATGGCTCATGCCTATGTAGATCACAAAAAATTACGCGAAATGAAAAAATCATAAATCATAAAAAAGACCAAACGGGTGAAAAGATATGGCCTCCCAAGGACGAGGGGAAAATATGAATAAATTGTGGGCGAAGAGCATAGCGGGTGCGATCATACCAAAGACTAGTGCACCGGATCCCATCGAACTCCGGTTAAACGTGCTTGGGCGAGAGCAGTACTAAGATGGGTGACCTCTTGGGAAGTCCTCGTGTTGCACCCTTTTTCTTTTCTTTTTATTTTTTTTTTTTTTTCACTGAATCGCCGCAACAATTTCTTTTACCTTCAGCGAAAAATGGCTCAGCTATGTAGATCACGAAAAATTACGCGAAATGAAAAAAAAGATCACGAAAAAAGACCAAACGGGTGAAAAGATATGGCCTCCCGAAGGAATAGGATGAATATGAATAAATTGTGGGCGGAAAGCATATCGGGTGCGATCATACCAGCACTAGTGCACCGGATCCCATCAGAACTCCGAAGTTAAACGTGCTTGGGCGAGCAAAGATTAAGATGGGTGACCTCTTGGGTAGTGATCGTGTTGCACCCCTTTTATTTTATTTTTTTTTTTTTTTTTTTTTCCACTCGAACTCCTCGCAACAACTTCTTTTACCTTCAAGAATCAATGGCTCACTATGTAGATCACGAAAAATTACGCGAAATGAAAAAAAAGATCACGAAAAAAGACCAAACGGTGAAAAGATATGGCCTCCCAAGGACGAGGAGAATATGAATAAATTGTGGGCGAAAAGCATAGCGGGTGCGATCATACCAAAGACTAGTGCACCGGATCCCATCGAACTCCGGTTAAACGTGCTTGGGCGAGAGCAAGACTAAGATGGGTGACCTCTTGGGAAGTCCTCGTGTTGCACCCTTTTCTTTTCTTTTTTTTTTTTTGTTTTTTTCACTGAATCCTCGCAATAATTTCTTTTACCTTCAGCAATTAATGGCTCACTATGTAGATCACGTAAAATTACGCGAAATGAAAAAAAGATCACTAAAAAGACCAAACGGGTGAAAAGATATGGCCTCCCAAGGACGAGGGAGAATATGAATAAATTGTGGGCGAAAAGCATAGCGGGTGCGATCATACCAAAGACTAGTGCACCTGATCCCATCGAACTCCGGTTAAACGTGCTTGGGCGAGCAAGATTAAGATGGGTGACCTCTTGGGAAGTCCTCGTGTTGCACCCTTTTTATTTCTTTTTTTTTTTTTTTTTTTCACTCGAACTCCTCGCAACAATTTATTTTACCTTCAGCGAAAAATGGCTCCGCTCTGTAGATCACGCAAAATTACGCGGAATGAAAAAAAAGATCCCGAAAAAAGACCCAACGGGTGAAAAGATATGGCCTCCAAGGACGAGGGGAGAATATGAATAAATTGTGGGCGAAAAGCATAGCGGTGCGATCATACCAAAGACTAGTGCACCGGATCCCATCGAACTCCGGTTAAACGTGCTTGGGCGAGAGCAAGATTAAGATGGGTGACCTCTTGGGAAGTCCTCGTGTTGCACCCCTTTTCTTTTCTTTTTTTTTTTTTTTTTTTTTCACTGAATCGCCGCAACAATTTCTTTTACCTTCAAAGAATCAATGGCTCAGCTATGTAGATCACGAAAAATTACGCGAAATGAAAAAAAAGATCACGAAAAAAGACCAAACGGGTGAAAAGATATGGCCTCCCGAAGGAATAGGATGAATATGAATAAATTGTGGGCGGAAAGCATATCGGGTGCGATCATACCAGCACTAGTGCACCGGATCCCATCAGAACTCCGAAGTTAAACGTGCTTGGGCGAGAGCAGTACTAAGATGGGTGACCTCTTGGGAAGTCCTCGTGTTGCACCCCTTTTCTTTTCTTTTTTTTTTTTTTTTTTTTTCACTCGAACTCCTCGCAACAATTTCTTTTACCTTCAGCGAAAAATGGCTCAGCTATGTAGATCACGAAAAATTACGCGAAATGAAAAAAAAGATCACGAAAAAAGACCAAACGGGTGAAAAGATATGGCCTCCCGAATGAAGATTGGAGAATATGAAAAAATTCAGGGCGAAAAGCATAGCGGTGCGATCATACCAAAGACTAGTGCACCGGATCCCATCGAACTCCGGTTAAACGTGCTTGGGCGAGAGCAAGATTAAGATGGGTGACCTCTTGGGAAGTCCTCGTGTTGCACCCTTTTTCTTTTCTTTTTTGTTTTTTTTTTTTTCACTGAATCGCCGCAACAATTTCTTTTACCTTCAAAGAATCAATGGCTCACTATGTAGATCACGTAAAATTACGCGAAATGAAAAAAGATCACGAAAAAGACCAAACGGGTGAAAAGATATGGCCTCCGAAGGACGAGGAGAATATGAATAAATTGTGGGCGGACAGCATAGCGGGTGCGATCATACCAAAGACTAGTGCACCGGATCCCATCAACTCCGGTTAAACGTGCTTGGGCGAGAGCAAGATTAAGATGGGTGACCTCTTGGGAAGTCCTCGTGTTGCACCCTTTTCTTTTCTTTTTTTTTTTTTTTTCACTGAATCCTCGCAACAATTTCTTTTACCTTCAAAGCAATCAATGGCTCACCTATGTAGATCACGTAAAATTACGCGAAATGAAAAAAAGATCACGAAAAAGACCAAACGGGTGAAAAGATATGGCCTCCAGGGCGAGGGGAAAATATGAATAAATTGTGGGCTAAGAGCATAGCGGGTGCGATCATACCAAAGACTAGTGCACCGGATCCCATCGAACTCCGGTTAAACGTGCTTGGGCGAGAGCAGTACTAAGATGGGTGACCTCTTAGGAAGTCCTCGTGTTGCACCCTTTTTCTTTTCTTTTTTTGGTTTTTTTTTGTTCACTGAATCGCCGCAACAATTTCTTTTACCTTCAAGAATCAATCAATGGCTCACTATGTAGATCACGTAAAATTACGCGAAATGAAAAAAAGATCACGAAAAAGACCAAACGGTGAAAAGATATGGCCTCCAAGGACGAGGAGAATATGAATAAATTGTGGGCGAAAAGCATAGCGGTGCGATCATACCAAAGCACTAGTGCACCTGATCCCATCGAACTCCGGTTAAACGTGCTTGGGCGAGAGCGATTAAGATGGGTGACCTCTTGGGAAGTCCTCGTGTTGCACCCTTTTCTTTTCTTTTTTTGTTTTTTTTGTTTTTTTCCTACTCGAACTGCTCGCAACAATTTCTTTTACCTTCAGCAATCAATGGCTCTGCTATGTAGATCACAGAAAATTATGCGAAATGAAAAAAAAGATCACGAAAAAAGACCAAACCGTTGAAAAGATATTGCCTCCCGAAGGAATAGGATGAATATGAATAAATTGTGGGCGAAAAGCATAGCGGAAGCGATCATACCAGCACTAGTGCACCGGATCCCATCAGAACTCTGAAGTTAAACATGCTTGGGCGAAAGCAGTACTAAGATGGGTGACCTCTTGGGAATTCCTCGTGTTGCACCCCTTTACTTTTCTTTTTTTGGTTTTTTTTTTCACTGAATCGCCGCAACAATTTCTTTTACCTTCAAAGAATCAATGGCTCATATGTAGATCACAGAAAATTACGCGAAATGAAAAAAAAGATCACGAAAAAAGACCAAACGGGTGAAAAGATATGGCCTTCCGAAGGACGAGGGGAGAATATGAATAAATTGTGGGCGAAAAGCATAGCGGGTGCGATCATACAAGCACTAGTGCACCGGATCCCATCAGAACTCCGAAGTTAAACGTGCTTGGGCGAGAGCAGTACTAAGATGGGTGACCTCTTGGGAAGTCCTCGTGTTGGACCATTTTTCTTTTCTTTTTTTGTTTTTTTTTTTTTTTTCACTGAATCGCCGCAACAATTTCTTTTACCTTCAGAATCAATGGCTCAACTATGTAGATCACGTAAAATTACGCGAAATGAAAAAAGATCACGAAAAAAGACCAAACGGTGAAAAGATATGGCCTCCAAGGACGAGGAGAATATGAATAAATTGTGGGCGAAAAGCATAGCAGGTGTGATCATACCAGCACTAGTGCACCGGATCCCATCGAACTCCGGTTAAACGTGCTTGGGCGAGAGCAGTACTAAGATGGGTGACCTCTTGGGAAGTCCTCGTGTTGCACCCTTTTCTTTTCTTTTTTTTTTTTTTTTTCACTCGAATCGCCGCAACAATTTCTTTTACCTTCAGCAATCAATGGCTCACCTATGTAGATCACGTAAAAATTACGCTAAATGAAAAAAAGATCACCCAAACGGTGAAAAGACCAAACGGGTGAAAAGATATGGCCTCCCAAGGACGAGGGGAGAATATGAATAAATTGTGGGCGAAAAGCATAGCGGTGCGATCATACCAAAGCACTAGTGCACCTGATCCCATCTGAACTCCGAAGTTAAACGTGCTTGGGCGAGAGCAGTACTAAGATGGGTGACCTCTTGGGAAGTCCTCGTGTTGCACCCCTTTTCTTTTCTTTTCTTTTCTTTTCTTTTCACTGAATCGCTCGCAACAATTTCTTTTACCTTCAAAGAATCAATGGCTCACCTATGTAGATCACGTAAAAATTACGCGAAATGAAAAAAAGATCACGTAAAAAAAGACCAAACGGTGAAAAGATATGGCCTCCAAGGACGAGGGGAAAATATGAATAAATTGTGGACGAAAAGCATAGCGGGTGCGATCATACCAACACTAGTGCACCGGATCCCATCAGAACTCCGAAGTTAAACGTGCTTGGGCGAGAGCAGTACTAAGATGGGTGACCTCTTGGGAAGTCCTCGTGTTGCACCCTTTTTCTTTCCTTTGTTTTTGGTTTTTTTTTTCACTCGAACTGCTCGCAACAATTTCTTTTACCTTCAGCAATCAATGGCTCACTATGTAGATCACGTAAAATTACGCGAAATGAAAAAAGATCACGAAAAAGACCAAACGGGTGAAAAGATATGGCCTCCCAAGGACGAGAAGAGAATGTGAATAAATTGTGGGCGAAAAGCATAGCGGGTGCGATCATACAAGCACTAGTGCACCGGATCCCATCAGAACTCCGAAGTTAAACGTGCTTGGGCGAGAGCAGTACTAAGATGGGTGACCTCTTGGGAAGTCCTCGTGTTGCACCCTTTTTCTTTTGTATTTTTTTTTTTTTTTTTCACTCGAATCGCCGCAACAATTTCTTTTACCTTCAAAGAATCAATGGCTCAATGTATGTAGATCACGTAAAATTACGCGAAATGAAAAAAGATCACGAAAAAGACCAAACGGGTGAAAAGATATGGCCTCCAAAGGACGAGGGGAGAATATGAATAAATTGTGGGCGAAAAGCATAGCGGTGCGATCATACCAAAGCACTAGTGCACCGGATCCCATCGAACTCCGGTTAAACGTGCTTGGGCGAGCAAGATTAAGATGGGTGACCTCTTGGGAAGTCCTCGTGTTGCACCCTTTTTCTTTTCTTTTTTGTTTTTTTTTTTTTTCACTCGAATCGCCAGAACAATTTCTTTTACCTTCAAAGCAATCAATGGCTCAGCTATGTAGATCACGTAAAATTACGCGAAATGAAAAAAGATCACGAAAAAGACCAAACGGTGAAAAGATATGGCCTCCCAAGGACGAGGGGAGAATATGAATAAATTGTGGGCGAAAAGCATAGCGGTGCGATCATACCAAAGACTAGTGCACCGGATCCCATCGAACTCCGGTTAAACGTGCTTGGGCGAGAGCAGTACTAAGATGGGTGACCTCTTGGGAAGTCCTCGTGTTGCACCCTTTTTCTTTTCCTTTTTTTTTTTTTGTTTTTTCACTCGAATCGCCGCAACAATTTCTTTTACCTTCAAAGAATCAATGGCTCACTATGTAGATCACGTAAAATTAAATGAAAAAAAAAGATCACTAAAAAGACCAAACGGGTGAAAAGATATGGCCTCCCAAGGACGAGGGGAGAATATGAATAAATTGTGGGCGAAAAGCATAGCGGGTGCGATCATACCAAAGACTAGTGCACCTGATCCCATCAACTCCGGGTTAAACGTGCTTGGGCAAGAGCAGTACTAAGATGGGTGACCTCTTGGGAAGTCCTCGTGTTGCACCCTTTTTCTTTTCTTTTTTGTTTTTTTTTTTTTTCACTGAATCGCCGCAACAATTTCTTTTACCTTCAAAGAATCAATGGCTCAAATATGTAGATCACGTAAAATTACGCGAAATGAAAAAAGATCACGAAAAAGACCAAACGGGTGAAAAGATATGGCCTCCGAAGGACGAGGGGAGAATATGAATAAATTGTGGGCGAAAAGCATAGCGGTGCGATCATACCAAAGACTAGTGCACCTGATCCCATCGAACTCCGGTTAAACGTGCTTGGGCGAGCAAAGACTAAGATGGGTGACCTCTAGGGAAGTCCTCGTGTTGCACCCTTTTTTTTCTTTTCTTTTTTTTTTTTTTTTTTTCACACGAACTCCGAGCAACAATTTCTTTTACCTTCAGCGAAAAATGGCTCAGCTATGTAGATCACGAAAAATTACGCGAAATTAAAAAAAATATCACGAAAAAATACCAAACGGGTGAAAATATATGGCCTCCCAAGGACGAGGAGAATCTGAATAAATTGTGGGCGAAGAGCATAGCGGGTGCGATCATACCAGCACTAGTGCACCGGATCCCATCAGAACTCCGAAGTTAAACGTGCTTGGGCGAGAGCAGTACTAAGATGGGTGACCTCTTGGGAAGTCCTCGTGTTGCACCCCTTTTCTTTTCTTTTTCTTTTTTTTTTTTCACTGAATCGCCGCAACAATTTCTTTTACCTTCAAAGAATCAATGGCTCACTATGTAGATCACGTAAAATTACGCGAAAAGAAAAAAAAGATCACCAAAAAAGACCAAACGGGTGAAAAGATATGGCCTCCCAAGGACGAGGAGAATATGAATAAATTGTGGGCGAAAAGCATAGCGGTGCGATCATACCAAAGACTAGTGCACCGGATCCCATCGAACTCCGGTTAAACGTGCTTGGGCGAGAGCAAGATTAAGATGGGTGACCTCTTGGGAAGTCCTCGTGTTGCACCCTTTTTCTTTTCTTTGTTTGTTTTTCTTTTTCACTCGAATCGCCGCAACAATTTCTTTTACCTTCAAAGAATCAATGGCTCACTATGTAGATCACGTAAAATTACGCGAAATGAAAAAAGATCACGAAAAAGACCAAACGGGTGAAAAGATATGGCCTCCGAAGGACGAGGAGAATATGAATAAATTGTGGGCGAAAAGCATAGCGGGTGCGATCATACCAAAGACTAGTGCACCGGATCCCATCAGAACTCCGAAGTTAAACGTGCTTGGGCGAGAGCAGTACTAAGATGGGTGACCTCTTGGGAAGTCCTCGTGTTGCACCCTTTTTCTTTTCTTTTTTTGTTTTTTTTTGTTTTTTTCACTCGAACTGCTCGCAACAATTTCTTTTACCTTCAGCAAAAAATGGTTACTCTATTTATATCACGATAAATTACGCGAAATGAAAAAAAATAACACTAAAAAAGACCAAACGGGTGAAAAGATATGGCCTCCCAAAGGACGAGGGGAGAATGTGAATAAATTGTGGGCGAAAAGCATAGCGGGTATGATCATACAAGCACTAGTGCACCGGATCCCATCAGAACTCCGAAGTTAAACGTGCTTGGGCGAGAGCAGTACTAAGATGGGTGACCTCCTGGGAAGTCCTCGTGTTTACCTATTTTTCTTTTCTTTTTTTGTTTTTTTTTTTTTTCCACTCGAACTGCTCGCAACAATTTCTTTTACCTTCAGGAATCAATGGCTCAGCTATGTAGATCACAGAAAATTACGCGAAATGGAAAAAAAGATCACGAAAAAGACCAAACGGGTGAAAAGATATGGCCTCCCGAAGGACGAGGGGAGAATATGAATAAATTGTGGGCGAAAAGCATAGCGGGTGCGATCATACCAGCACTAGTGCACCGGATCCCATCAGAACTCCGAAATTAAACGTGCTTGGGCGAGAGCAGTACTAAGATGGGTGGCCTCTTTGGAAGTCCTCGTGTTGCACCCTTTTTCTTTTCTTTTTTTGTATTTTTCACTGAATCGCCGCAACAATTTCTTTTACCTTCAAAGCAATCAATGGCTCAATATGTAGATCACGTAAAATTACGCGAAATGAAAAAAAAGATCACGAAAAAAGACCAAACGGGTGAAAAGATATGGCCTCCCGAAGGACGAGGGGAGAATATGAATAAATTGTGGGCGAAAAGCATAGCGGGTGCGATCATACCAGCACTAGTGCACCGGATCCCATCAGAACTCCGGTTAAACGTGCTTGGGCGAGAGCAAGATTAAGATGGGTGACCTCTTGGGAAGTCCTCGTGTTGCACCCTTTTTCTTTTGTATTTTTTTTTTTTTTTTCACTCGAAATGCTCGCAACAATTTCTTTTACCTTCAAGAATCAATGGCTCAACTATGTAGATCACGTAAAATTACGCGAAATGAAAAAAGATCACGAAAAAGACCAAACGGGTGAAAAGATATGGCCTCCGAAGGACGAGGGGAGAATATGAATAAATTGTGGGCGAAAAGCATAGCGGGTGCGATCATACAAGCACTAGTGCACCGGATTCAATCAGAACTCCGGTTAAACGTGCTTGGGCGAGAGCAAGATTAAGATGGGTGACCTCTTGGGAAGTCCTCGTGTTGCACCCTTTTTCTTTTCTTTTTTTGTTTTTTTTTTTCACTCGAATCGCCGCAACAATTTCTTTTACCTTCAAAGCAATCAATGGCTCACTATATGTAGATCACGTAAAATTACGCGAAATGAAAAAAAAGATCACAAAAAAAGACCAAACGGGTGAAAAGATATGGCCTCCCGAAGGACGAGGAGAGAATATGAATAAATTGTGGGCGAAAAGCATAGCTGGTGCGATCATACCAAAGACTAGTGCACCGGATCCCATCAGAACTCCGAAGTTAAACGTGCTTGGGCGAGAGCAGTACTAAGATGGGTGACCTCTTGGGAAGTCCTCGTGTTGCACCCCTTTTCTTTTCTTTTTTTTTTTTTTTTTTTTTCACTCGAACTCCTCGCAACAATTTCTTTTACCTTCAGCGAAAAATGGCTCAGCTATGTAGATCACGAAAAATTACGCGAAATGAAAAAAAAGATCACGAAAAAAGACCAAACGGGTGAAAAGATATGGCCTCCCGAAGGACGAGGGGAGAATATGAATAAATTGTGGGCGAAAAGCATAGCGGTTGCGATCCTACCAGCACTAGTGCACCGGATCCCATCAGAACTCCGAAGTTTTACGTGCTTGGGCGAGAGCAGTACTAAGATGGGTAACCTCTTGGGAAGTCCTCGTGTTGCATCCTTTTTCTTTTCTTTTTTTGTTTTTTTTTTTTTTTTCCCACTCGAACTGCTCGCAACAATTTCTTTTACCTTCAAAGAATCAATGGCTCACCTATGTAGATCACGTAAAAATTACGCGAAATGAAAAAAAAGATCACGAAAAAGACCAAACGGGTGAAAAGATATGGCCTCTCGAAGGACGAGGGGAGAATATGAATAAATTGTGGGCGAAAAGCATATCGGGTGCGATCATACCAGCACTAGTGCACCGGATCCCATCAGAACTCCGAAGTTAAACGTGCTTGGGCGAGAGCAGTACTAAGATGGGTGACCTCTTGGGAAGTCCTCGTGTTGCACCCTTTTTCTTTTCTTTTTTTGTTTTTTTCACTCGAACTGCTCGCAACAATTTCTTTTACCTTCAGCAATCAATGTATAATCTATGTAGATAAAGAAAAATTACGCGAAAATAAAAAAAAGATAACAAAAAAAGACCAAACGGGTGAAAACATATGGCCTCCGAAGGACGAGGGGAGAATATGAATAAATTGTGGGCGAAAAGCGTAGCGGTGCGATCATACCAAAGCACTAGTGCACGGATCCCATCGAACTCCGGTTAAACGTGCTTGGGCGAGAGCAAGATTAAGATGGGTGACCTCTTGGGAAGTCCTCGTGTTGCACCCTTTTCTTTTTTTGTTTTTTTTTTGTTTTTTTCACTCGAACTGCTCGCAACAATTTCTTTTACCTTCAGCAATCAATGGCTCAGCTATGTAGATCACAGAAAATTACGCGAAATGAAAAAAAAGATCACGAAAAAAGACCAAACGGGTGAAAAGATATGGCCTCCCGAAGGACGAGGGGAGAATATGAATAAATTGTGGGCGAAAAGCATAGCGGGTGCGATCATACCAGCACTAGTGCACCGGATCCCATCAGAACTCCGAAGTTAAACGTGCTTGGGCGAGAGCAGTACTAAGATGGGTGACCTCTTGGGAAGTCCTCGTGTTGCACCCCTTTTCTTTTCTTTTCTTTTTTTGTTTTTTGTTTATTTTTTTCACTCGAACTGCTCGCAACAATTTCTTTTACCTTCAGCAATCAATGGCTCAGCTATGTAGATCACAGAAAATTACGCGAAATGAAAAAAAAGATCACGAAAGAAGACCAAACGGGTGAAAAGATATGGCCTCCCGAAGGACGAGGGGAGAATATGAATAAATTGTGGGCGAAAAGCATAGCGGGTGCGATCATACCAGCACTAGTGCACCGGATCCCATCAGAACTCCGAATTTAAACGTGCTTGGGCGAGAGCAGTACTAAGATGGGTGACCTCTTGGGAAGTCCTCGTGTTGCACCCTTTTTCTTTTCTTTTTTTGTTTTTTTTTTTTTTTCACTCGAACTGCTCGCAACAATTTCTTTTACCTTCAGCAATCAATGGCTCAGCTATGTAGATCACAGAAAATTACGCGAAATGAAAAAAAAGATCACGAAAAAAGACCAAACGGGTGAAAAGATATGGCCTACCGAAGGAAGAGGTGAGAATATGAATAAATTATGGGCGAAAAGCATAGCGGGTGCGATCATACCAGCACTAGTGCACCGGATCCCATCAGAACTCCGAAGTTAAACGTGCTTGGGCGAGAGCAGTACTAAGATGGGTGACCTCTTGGGAAGTCCTCGTGTTGCACCCTTTTTCTTTTCTTTTTTTGTTTTTTTTTGTTTTTTTCACTCGAACTGCTCGCAACAATTTCTTTTACCTTCATCAATCAATGGCTCAGCTATGTAGATCACAGAAAATTACGCGAAATGAAAAAAAAGATCACGAAAAAAGACCAAACGGGTGAAAAGATATGGCCTCCCGAAGGACGAGGGGAGAATATGAATAAATTGTGGGCGAAAAGCATAGCGGGTGCGATCATACCAAAGACTAGTGCACCGGATCCCATTAGAACTCCGAAGTGAAACGTGTTTGGGTGGGAGCAGTACTAAGATGGGTGACCTCTTGGGAAGTCCTCGTGTTGCACCACGTTTCTTTTCTTTTCTTTTTTCACTCGAACTGCTCTCAAAAATTTCTTTTACCTTCATCAATCAATGGCTCAGCTTTGTATATAACATAAAATTACGCGAAATGTAAAATAAGATCACGAAAATAGACCAAACGGGTGAAATGATATGGCCTCCAAGGACGAGGAGAATATGAATAAATTGTGGGCGAAAAGCATAGCGGTGCGATCATACCAAAGACTAGTGCACCGGATCCCATCGAACTCCGGTTAAACGTGCTTGGGCGAGCAAGATTAAGATGGGTGACCTCTTGGGAAGTCCTCGTGTTGCACCCTTTTTCTTTTCTTTTTTTGTTTTTTTTTTTTTTTTGACTGGTACTGCTCGCGACAATTTGTTTTTCCTTGAGCAATCAATTGGTCAGCTATGTAGATCACAGGAAATTACGCGAAATGAAAAAAAAGATCACGAAAAAAGACCAAACGGGTGAAAAGATATGGCCTCCCGAAGGACGAGGGGAGAATATGAATAAATTGTGGGCGAAAAGCATAGCGGGTGCGATCATACCAGCACTAGTGCACCGGATCCCATCAGAACTCCGAAGTTAAACGTGCTTGGGCGAGAGCAGTACTAAGATGGGTGACCTCTTGGGAAGTCCTCGTGTTGCACCCTTTTTCTTTTGTATTTTTTTTTTTTTCACTCGAACTGCTCGCAACAATTTCTTTTACCTTCAGCAATCAATCAGTTTGCAGCTATGTAGATCACAAAAAATTACGCGAAATGAAAAAAAAGATCACGAAAAAAGACCAAACGGGTGAAAAGATATGACCTCCAAGGGACGAGGGGAGAATATGAATAAATTGTGGGCGAAAAGCATAGCGGTGCGATCATACCAAAGACTAGTGCACCGGATCCCATCGAACTCCGGGTTAAACGTGCTTGGGCGAGAGCAGTACTAAGATGGGTGACCTCTTGGGAAGTCCTCGTGTTGCACCCTTTTTCTTTTCTTTTTTTGTTTTTTTTTTTTTTTTCACTCGAACTGCTCGCAACAATTTCTTTTACCTTCAGCAATCAATCAGTTTGCAACTACGTAGATCACAAAAAATTACGCGAAATGAAAAAAAAGATCACGGAAAAAGACCAAACGGGTGAAAAGATATGGCCTCCCGAAGGACGAGGGGAGAATATGAATAAATTGTGGGCGAAAAGCATAGCGGGTGCGATCATACCAGCACTAGTGCACCGGATCCCATCAGAACTCCGAAGTTAAACGTGCTTGGGCGAGAGCAGTACTAAGATGGGTGACCTCTTGGGAAGTCCTCGTGTTGCACCCTTTTTCTTTTGTATTTTTTTTTTTTTTCACTCGAACTGCTCGCAACAATTTCTTTTACCTTCAGCAATCAATCAGTTTGCAGCTACGTAGATCACAAAAAATTACGCGAAATGAAAAAAAAGATCACGGAAAAAGACCAAACGGGTGAAAAGATATGGCCTCCCGAAGGACGAGGGGAGAATATTAATAAATTGTGGGCGAAAAGCATAGCGGTGCGATCATACCAAAGACTAGTGCACCGGATCCCATCAGAACTCCGAAGTTAAACGTGCTTGGGCGAGAGCAGTACTAAGATGGGTGACCTCTTGGGAAGTCCTCGTGTTGCACCCTTTTTCTTTTCTTTTTTTGTTTTTTTTTTGTTTTTTTCACTCGAACTGCTCGCAACAATTTCTTTTACCTTCAGCAATCAATGGCTCAGCTATGTAGATCACAGAAAATTACGCGAAATGAAAAAAAAGATCACGAAAAAAGACCAAACGGGTGAAAAGATATGGCCTCCCGAAGGACGAGGGGAGAATATGAATAAATTGTGGGCGAAAAGCATAGCGGGTGCGATCATACCAGCACTAGTGCACCGGATCCCATCAGAACTCCGAAGTTAAACGTGCTTGGGCGAGAGCAGTACTAAGATGGGTGACCTCTTGGGAAGTCCTCGTGTTGCACCCTTTTTCTTTCCTTTGTTTTTGGTTTTTTTTTTCACTCGAACTGCTCGCAACAATTTCTTTTACCTTCAGCAATCAATGGCTCAGCTATGTAGATCACAGAAAATTACGCGAAATGAAAAAAAAGATCACGAAAAAAGACCAAACGGGTGAAAAGATATGGCCTCCCGAAGGACGAGGGGAGAATATGAATAAATTGTGGGCGAAAAGCATAGCGGGTGCGATCATACCAGCACTAGTGCACCGGATCCCATCAGAACTCCGAAGTTAAACGTGCTTGGGCGAGAGCAGTACTAAGATGGGTGACCTCTTGGGAAGTCCTCGTGTTGCACCCTTTTTCTTTTCTTTTTTTGTTTTTTTTTGTTTTTTTCACTCGAACTGCTCGCAACAATTTCTTTTACCTTCAGCAATCAATGGCTCAGCTATGTAGATCACATAAAATTACGCGAAATGAAAAAAAAGATCACGAAAAAAGACCAAACGGGTGAAAAGATATGGCCTCCCGAAGGACGAGGGGAGAATATGAATAAATTGTGGGCGAAAAGCATAGCGGGTGCGATCATACAAGCACTAGTGCACCGGATCCCATCAGAACTCCGAAGTTAAACGTGCTTGGGCGAGAGCAGTACTAAGATGGGTGACCTCTTGGGAAGTCCTCGTGTTGCACCCTTTTTCTTTTCTTTTTTTGTTTTTTTCACTCGAACTGCTCGCAACAATTTCTTTTACCTTCAGCAATCAATGGCTCAGCTATGTAGATCACAGAAAATTACGCGAAATGAAAAAAAAGATCACGAAAAAAGACCAAACGGGTGAAAAGATATGGCCTCCCGAAGGACGAGGGGAGAATATGAATAAATTGTGGGCGAAAAGCATAGCGGGTGCGATCATACCAGCACTAGTGCACCGGATCCCATCAGAACTCCGAAGTTAAACGTGCTTGGGCGAGAGCAGTACTAAGATGGGTGACCTCTTGGGAAGTCCTCGTGTTGCACCCTTTTTCTTTTCTTTTTTTGTTTTTTTTTTTTTCACTCGAACTGCTCGCAACAATTTCTTTTACCTTCAGCAATCAATGGCTCAGCTATGTAGATCACAGAAAATTACGCGAAATGAAAAAAAAGATCACGAAAAAAGACCAAACGGGTGAAAAGATATGGCCTCCCGAAGGACGAGGGGAGAATATGAATAAATTGTGGGCGAAAAGCATAGCGGGTGCGATCATACCAACACTAGTGCACCGGATCCCATCAGAACTCCGAAGTTAAACGTGCTTGGGCGAGAGCAGTACTAAGATGGGTGACCTCTTGGGAAGTCCTCGTGTTGCACCCTTTTTCTTTTCTTTTTTTGTTTTTTGTTTTTTTTTTTCACTCGAATCGCCGCAAATAATTTATTTTACCTTCAGCAATCAATGGCTCAGCTATGTAGATCACATAAAATTACGCGAAATGAAAAAAAAGATCACGAAAAAAGACCAAACGGGTGAAAAGATATGGCCTCCCGAAGGACGAGGGGAGAATATGAATAAATTGTGGGCGAAAAGCATAGCGGGTGCGATCATACCAGCACTAGTGCACCGGATCCCATCAGAACTCCGAAGTTAAACGTGCTTGGGCGAGAGCAGTACTAAGATGGGTGACCTCTTGGGAAGTCCTCGTGTTGCACCCCTTTTCTTTTCTTTTCTTTTTTTCACTCGAACTGCTCGCAACAATTTCTTTTACCTTCAGCAATCAATCAGTTTGCAGCTATGTAGATCACAAAAAATTACGCGAAATGAAAAAAAAGATCACGAAAAAAGACCAAACGGGTGAAAAGATATGGCCTCCCGAAGGACGAGGGGAGAATATGAATAAATTGTGGGCGAAAAGCATAGCGGGTGCGATCATACCAGCACTAGTGCACCGGATCCCATCAGAACTCCGAAGTTAAACGTGCTTGGGCGAGAGCAGTACTAAGATGGGTGACCTCTTGGGAAGTCCTCGTGTTGCACCCTTTTTCTTTTCTTTTTTTGTTTTTTTTTGTTTTTTTCACTCGAACTGCTCGCAACAATTTCTTTTACCTTCAGCAATCAATGGCTCAGCTATGTAGATCACAGAAAATTACGCGAAATGAAAAAAAAGATCACGAAAAAAGACCAAACGGGTGAAAAGATATGGCCTCCCGAAGGACGAGGGGAGAATATGAATAAATTGTGGGCGAAAAGCATAGCGGGTGCGATCATACCAGCACTAGTGCACCGGATCCCATCAGAACTCCGAAGTTAAACGTGCTTGGGCGAGAGCAGTACTAAGATGGGTGACCTCTTGGGAAGTCCTCGTGTTGCACCCTTTTTCTTTTCTTTTTTTGTTTTTTTTTTGTTTTTTTCACTCGAACTGCTCGCAACAATTTCTTTTACCTTCAGCAATCAATGGCTCAGCTATGTAGATCACAGAAAATTACGCGAAATGAAAAAAAAGATCACGAAAAAAGACCAAACGGGTGAAAAGATATGGCCTCCCGAAGGAATAGGATGAATATGAATAAATTGTGGGCGAAAAGCATAGCGGGTGCGATCATACCAGCACTAGTGCACCGGATCCCATCAGAACTCCGAAGTTAAACGTGCTTGGGCGAGAGCAGTACTAAGATGGGTGACCTCTTGGGAAGTCCTCGTGTTGCACCCTTTTTCTTTTGTATTTTTTTTTTTTTTTCACTCGAACTGCTCGCAACAATTTCTTTTACCTTCAGCAATCAATCAGTTTGCAGCTACGTAGATCACAAAAAATTACGCGAAATGAAAAAAAAGATCACGGAAAAAGACCAAACGGGTGAAAAGATATGGCCTCCCGAAGGAATAGGATGAATATGAATAAATTGTGGGCGAAAAGCATAGCGGGTGCGATCATACCAGCACTAGTGCACCGGATCCCATCAGAACTCCGAAGTTAAACGTGCTTGGGCGAGAGCAGTACTAAGATGGGTGACCTCTTGGGAAGTCCTCGTGTTGCACCCTTTTTCTTTTGTATTTTTTTTTTTTTTTTTTCACTCGAACTGCTCGCAACAATTTCTTTTACCTTCAGCAATCAATGGCTCAGCTATGTAGATCACGAAAAATTACGCGAAATGAAAAAAAAGATCACGGAAAAAGACCAAACGGGTGAAAAGATATGGCCTCGAAGGACGAGGAGAATATGAATACATTGCGGGCGAAAAGCATAGCGGGTGCGATCACACCAGCACTAGTGTCCCGGATAGCATCAGAACTCCGAAGTTAAACGTGCTTGAGCGAGAACAGTACTATGATGGGTGACCACTTGGGAAGTCCTCGTGTTACGCCCCTTTTCTTTTCTTTTTTTTTTTTTTTTTCACTCGAACTGCTCGCAACAATTTCTTTTACCTTCAGCAATCAATGGCTCAGCTATGTAGATAACAGAAAAATAAGCGAAATGAAAAAAAAGATAACGAAAAAATACCAAAAGGGTGAAAATAAATGGCCTCGGAAGGGCGAGGGGAGAATATGAATAAATTGTGGGCGAAAAGCATAGCGGGTGCGATCATACCAGCACTAGTGCACCGGATCCCATCAGAACTCCGAAGTTAAACGTGCTTGGGCGAGAGCAGTACTAAGATGGGTGACCTCTTGGGAAGTCCTCGTGTTGCACCCTTTTTCTTTTCTTTTTTTGTTTTTTGTTTTTTTTTTTTCACTCGAACTGCTCGCAACAATTTCTTTTACCTTCAGCAATCAATGGCTCAACTATGTAGATCACAGGAAATTACGCGAAATGAAAAAAAAGATCACGAAAAAAGACCAAACGGGTGAAAAGATATGGCCTCCCGAAGGAATAGGATGAATATGAATAAATTGTGGGCGAAAAGCATAGCGGGTGCGATCATACCAGCACTAGTGCACCGGATCCCATCAGAACTCCGAAGTTAAACGTGCTTGGGCGAGAGCAGTACTAAGATGGGTGACCTCTTGGGAAGTCCTCGTGTTGCACCCTTTTTCTTTTCTTTTTTTGTTTTTTTTTTTTTTTCACTCGAACTGCTCGCAACAATTTCTTTTACCTTCAGCAATCAATGGCTCAGCTATGTAGATCACAGAAAATTACGCGAAATGAAAAAAAAGATCACGAAAAAAGACCAAACGGGTGAAAAGATATGGCCTCCCGAAGGACGAGGGGAGAATATGAATAAATTGTGGGCGAAAAGCATAGCGGGTGCGATCATACCAGCACTAGTGCACCGGATCCCATCAGAACTCCGAAGTTAAACGTGCTTGGGCGAGAGCAGTACTAAGATGGGTGACCTCTTGGGAAGTCCTCGTGTTGCACCCTTTTTCTTTTCTTTTTTTGTTTTTTTTTTTTTTTTTCACTCGAACTGCTCGCAACAATTTCTTTTACCTTCAGCAATCAATGGCTCAGCTATGTAGATCACAGAAAATTACGCGAAATGAAAAAAAAGATCACGAAAGAAGACCAAACGGGTGAAAAGATATGGCCTCGAAGGACGAGGAGAATATGAATAAATTATGGGCGAAAAGGACAGCGGGTGCGATCATACCAGCACTAGTGCACTGGATCACATCAGAACTCCGAAGTTAAACGTTCTTGGGCGAGAGAAGTACTAAGATGGGTGACCTCTTGGGAAGTCCTCGTATTGCACCCTTTTTCTTTCCTTTTTTTTTTGTTTTTTTTGTTTTTTTTTCACTCGAACTGCTCGCAACAATTTTTTTACATTCCGCAATCAATGGCTCAGCTATGTAGATCACAGAAAATTACGCGAAATAAAAAAAAATCATGAAAAAAGATCAAACGGGTTAAAAGATATGGCCTCCTGAAGGAATAGGATGAATATGAATAAATTGTGGGCGAAAAGCATAGCGGGTGCGATCATACCAGCACTAGTGCACCGGATCCCATCAGAACTCCGAAGTTAAACGTGCTTGGGCGAGAGCAGTACTAAGATGGGTGACCTCTTGGGAAGTCCTCGTGTTGCACCCTTTTTCTTTTGTATTTTTTTTTTTTTTTTTCACTCGAACTGCTCGCAACAATTTCTTTTACCTTCAGCAAACAATGGCTCAACTATGTAGATCACGAGAAAATTACGCGAAATGAAAAAAAGATCACGAAAAAGACCAAGCGGGTGAAAAGATATGGCCTCCAGAAGGGCGAGGGGAGAATATGAATAAATTGTGGGCGAAAAGCATAGCGGGTGCGATCATACCACCACTAGTGCACAGGATCCCATCTGAACTCCAAAGTTAAGCGTGCTTGGGAGAGAGCAGTACTAAGATGGGTGACCTCTTGGGAAGTCCTCGTGTTTACCCATTTTTCTTTTCTTTTTTTCTTTTTTTTTTTCCACTCGAACTGCTCGCAACAATTTCTTTTACCTTCAGCAATCAATGGCTCAGCTATGTAGATCACAGAAAATTACGCGAAATGGAAAAAAAGATCACGAAAAAAGACCAAACGGGTGAAAAGATATGGCCTCCCGAAGGACGAGGAGAATATGAATAAAATGTGGGCGAAAAGCACAGCGGGTGCGATCATACCAGCACTAGTGCACCGGATACCATCAAAACTCCGAAGTTAAACGTGCTTCGGCGATAGCAGTACTAAGATGGGTGACCTCTTGGGAAGTCCTCGTGTTGCACACCTTTTCTTTTCTTTTTTTCTTTTTTCACTCGAACTGCTCGCAACAATTTCTTTTACCTTCAGCAATCAATGGCTCAGCTATGTAGATCACGAAAAATTACGCGAAATGAAAAAAAAGATCACGAAAAAAGACCAAACGGGTGAAAAGATATGGCCTCCCGAAGGACGAGGGGAGAATATGAATAAATTGTGGGCAAAAAGCATAGCGGGTGCGATCATACCAACACTAGTGCACTGGATCCCATCAGAACTCCGAAATTAAACGTGCTTGGGCGAGAGCAGTACTAAGATGGGTGACCTCTTGGGAAGTCCTCGTGTTGCACCCTTTTTCTTTTCTTTTTTTGTTTTTTTTTTTTTTCACTCGAACTGCTCGCAACAATTTCTTTTACCTTCAGCAATCAATGGCTCAGCTATGTAGATCACAGAAAATTACGAGAAATGAAAAAAAAACAACACAAAAAAAGACCAAGCGGGTGAAAAGATATGGCCTCGAAGGACGAGGAGAATATGAATAAATTGTGGGCGAAAAGCATAGCGGGTGCGATCATACCAGCACTAGTGCGGATCCCATCGAACTCCGAAGTTAAGCGTGCTTGGGCGAGAGCGATGCTAAGATGGGTGACCTCTTGGGAAGTCCTCGTGTTGCACCCCTTTTCTTTTTTTTTTTTTTTTCACTCGAACAGCTCGCAACAATTTCTTTTACCTTCAGCAATCAATGGCTCGGCTATGTAGATCACGAGAAAATTACGCGAAATGAAAAAAGATCACGAAAAAGACCAAGCGGGTGAAAAGATATGGCCTCGAAGGGCGAGGAGAATATGAATAAATTATGGGCGAAAAGGACAGCGGGTGCGATCATACCAGCACTAGTGCACTGGATCCCATCAGAACTCCGAAGTTAAACGTTCTTGGGCGAGAGCAGTACTAAGATGGGTGACCTCTTGGGAAGTCCTCGTATTGCACCCTTTTTCTTTCCTTTTTTTTTTGTTTTTTTTGTTTTTTTTTCACTCGAACTGCTCGCAACAATTTCTTTTACATTCCGCAATCAATGGCTCAGCTATGTAGATCACAGAAAATTACGCGAAATGAAAAAAAAGATCACGAAAAAAGACCAAACGGGTGAAAAGATATGGCCTCGAAGGGCGAGGGGAGAATATGAATAAATTGTGGGCGAAAAGCATAGCGGGTGCGATCATACCAGCACTAGTGCAGGATCCCATCGAACTCCGAAGTTAACCGTGCTTGGGCGATAGCTGTGCCAAGATGGGTGATCTCTTGGGAAGTCCTCGTGTTGCACCCTTTTTCTTTTCTTTTTTTGTTTTTTTTTGTTTTTTTTTTTTTCACTCGAACTGCTCGCAACAATTTATTTTACCTTGACAATCAATGGCTCAACTATGTAGATCACGAAAATTACGCGAAATGAAAAAAGATCACGAAAAAGACCAAGCGGGTGAAAAGATATGGCCTCGAAGGGCGAGGATGAATATGAATAAACTGTGGGCGAAAAGCATAGCGGGTGCGATCATACCAGCACCAGTGCACCGGATCCCATCAGAACTCCGAAGTTAAACGTGTTTGGGCGAGAGCAGTACTAAGATGGGTGACCTCTTGGGAAGTCCTCGTGTTGCACCCTTTTCATTTTATTTTTTTGTTTTTTTTTTTTTTCACTCGAACTGCTCGCAACAATTTCTTTTACCTTCAGCAATCAATGGCTCAGCTATGTAGATCACAGAAAATTACGCGAAATGAAAAAAAAGATCACGAAAAAAGACCAAACGGGTGAAAAGATTTGGCCTCCCGAAGGACGAGGGGAGAATATGAATAAATTGTGGGCGAAAAGCATAGCGGGTGCGATCATACCAGCACTAGTGCACCGGATCCCATCAGAACTCCGAAGTTAAACGTGCTTGGGCGAGAGCAGTACTAAGATGGGTGACCTCTTGGGAAGTCCTCGTGTTGCACCCTTTTTCTTTTGTATTTTTTTTTTTTTTTTTAACTCGAACTGCTCGCAACAATTTCTTTTACCTTCAGCAATCAATGGCTCAGCTATGTAGATCACAGAAAATTACGCGAAATGAAAAAAAATAAAAAGAAAAAATAACAAACGGGTGAAAAGATATGGCCTCGAAGGGCGAGGAGAATATGAATAAATTGTGGGCGAAAAGCATAGCGGGTGCGATCATACCAGCACTAGTGCACGGATCCCATCGAACTCCGAAGTTAAGCGTGCTTGGCGAGAGCGATGCTAAGATGGGTGACCTCTTGGGAAGTCCTCGTGTTGCACCCTTTTTCTTTTGTATTTTTTTTTTTTTCACTCGAACTGCTCGCAACAATTTCTTTTACCTTCAGCAATCAATGGCTCAGCTATGTGGATCACAGAAAATTACGCGAAATGAAAGAAAAGATCACGAAAAAAGACCAAGCGGGTGAAAAGATATGGCCTCGAGAAGGGCGAGGAGAATATGAATAAATTGTGGGCGAAAAGCATAGCGGGTGCGATCATACCAGCACTAGTGCACCGGATCCCATCAGAACTCCGAAGTTAAACGTGCTTGGGCGAGAGCAGTACTAAGATGGGTGACCTCTTGGGAAGTCCTCGTGTTGCACCCTTTTTCTTTTCTTTTTTTGTTTTTTTTTTTTTTTTTTCACTCGAACTGCTCGCAACAATTTCTTTTACCTTCAGCAATCAATGGCTCAGCTATTTAGATCACAGAAAATTACGCGAAATTAAAAAAAAGATAACGAAAAAAGACCAAACGGGTGTAAAGTTATGGCCTCCCGATGGTCGAGGGTAGAATATGAATAAATTGTGGGCGAAAAGCATAGCGGGTGCGATCATACCAGCACTAGTGCACCGAATCCCATCAGAACTCCGAAGTTAAACGTGCTTGGGCGAGAGCAGTACTAAGATGGGTGACCTCTTGGGAAGTCCTCGTGTTGCACCCTTTTTCTTTTCTTTTTTTGTTTTTTTTTGTTTTTTTCACTCGAACTGCTCGCAACAATTTCTTTTACCTTCAGCAATCAATGGCTCAGCTATGTAGATCACAGAAAATTACGCGAAATGAAAAAAAAGATCACGAAAAAAGACCAAACGGGTGAAAAGATATGGCCTCAGAAGGGCGAGGAGAATATGAATAAATTGTGGGCGAAAAGCATAGCGGGTGCGATCATACCAGCACTAGTGCACCGGATCCCATCAGAACTCCGAAGTTAAACGTGCTTGGGCGAGAGCAGTACTAAGATGGGTGACCTCTTGGGAAGTCCTCGTGTTGCACCCTTTTTCTTTTCTTTTTTGTTTTTTTTTGTTTTTCTCTCGAACTGCTCGCAACAATTTCTTTTACCTTCAGCAATCAATGGCTCAGCTATGTAGATCACAGAAAATTACGCGAAATGAAAAAAAAGATCACGAAAAAAGACCAAACGGGTGAAAAGATATGGCCTCCCGTATTACGAGGTGAGAATATGAATAAATTGTGGGCGAAAAGCATAGCGGGTGCGATCATACCAGCACTAGTGCACCGGATCCCATCAGAACTCCGAAGTTAAACGTGCTTGGGCGAGAGCAGTACTAAGATGGGTGACCTCTTGGGAAGTCCTCGTGTTGCACCCTTTTTCTTTTCTTTTTTTGTTTTTTTTTTTTTCCCACTCGAACTGCTCGCAACAATTTCTTTAACCTTCAGCAATCAATGGCTCAGCTATGTAGATCACAGAAAATTACGCGAAATGAAAAAAAAGATCACGAAAAAAGACCAAACGGGTGAAAAGATATGGCCTCCAGAAGGGCGAGGAGAATATGAATAAATTGTGGGCGAAAAGCATAGCGGGTGCGATCATACCAGCACTAGTGCATCGGATCCCATCAGAACTCCGAAGTTAAACGTGCTTGGGCGAGAGCAGTACTAAGATGGGTGACCTCTTGGGAAGTCCTCGTGTTGCACCCCTTTTCTTTTCTTTTTTTTTTTTTTTTTTTTTTCACTCGAACTCCTCGCAACAATTTCTTTTACCTTCAGCAATCAATGTAGAAAAAAAATTACGAAAAAAAAAAAAAAGATCAAAAAAAAGACCAAGCGGGTGAAAAGATATGGCCTCGAAGGGCGAGGGGAAAATATGAATAAATTGTCGGCGAAAAGCATAGCGGGTGCGATCATACCAGCACTAGTGCACGGATCCCATCGAACTCCGAAGTTAAGCGTGCTTGGGCGAGGCGATGCTAAGATGGGTGACCTGTTGGGAAGTCCTTGTGTTGCACCCTTTTTCTTTTCTTTTCTTGTTTTTTGTTTTTCACTCGAAGCGCTCGCAACAATTTCTTTTACCTTGAGCAATCAATGGCTCGGCTATGTAGATCACGAGAAAATTACGCGAAATGAAAAAAAGATCACGAAAAAAGACCAAGCGGGTGAAAAGATATGGCCTCGAAGGGCGAGGAGAATATGAATAAATTGTGGGCGAAAAGCATAGCGGTTGCGATCATACCAGCACTAGTCAACCGGATCCCATCGAACTCAGAAGTTAAGCGTGCTTGGGCGAGCGATGCTAACATGGGTGACCTCTTGGGAAGTCCTCGTGTTGCACCCCTTTTCTTTTCTTTTTTTTTTTTTCACTCGAACTCCTCGCAACAATTTCTTTTACCTTCAGCAAAAAATGGCTCAGCTATGTAGATCACGAAAAATTACGCGAAATGAAAAAAAAGATCACGAAAAAAGACAAAACGGGTGAAAAGATATGGCCTCAGAAGGGCGAGGGGAAAATATGAATAAATTGTGGGCGAAGAGCATAGCGGGTGCGATCATACCAGCACTAGTGCACCGGATCCCATCAGAACTCCGAAGTTAAACGTGCTTGGGCGAGAGCAGTACTAAGATGGGTGACCTCTTGGGAAGTCCTCGTGTTGCACCCCTTTTCTTTTCCTTTTGTTTTTTTTTTTGTTTTTTTCACTCGAAAGGCGCGCAACAATTTCTTTTACCATAAGCAATCAAATGCTCAGCGATTTAGATCCACGAAAATTACGCGAAATGGAAAAAAACATAACGAAAAAAGACCAAGCGGGTGAAAAGATATGGCCTCGAAGGGCGAGGGTATAATATGAATAAATTGTGTGCGAAAAGCATAGCGGGTGCGATCATACCAGCACTAGTGCACCGGATCCCATCAGAACTCCGAAGTTAAACGTGCTTGGGCGAGAGCAGTACTAAGATGGGTGACCTCTTGGGAAGTCCTCGTGTTGCACCCCTTTTCTTTTCTTTTTTTTTTTTTTTTCACTCGAACTCCTCGCAACAATTTCTTTTACCTTCAGCAAAAAATGGCTCAGCTATGTAGATCACGAAAAATTACGCGAAATGAAAAAAAAGATAACGAAAAAAGACGAAACGGGGGAAAAGATATGGCCTCCCGAAGGACTAGGGGAGAATATGAATAAATTGTGGGCGAAAAGCATAGCGGGTGCGATCATACCAGCACTAGTGCCGGATCCCATCGAACTCAGAAGTTAAGCGTGCTTGGGCGAGAGCGATGCTAAGATGGGTGACCTCTTGGGAAGTCCTCGTGTTGCACCCTTTTTCTTTTGTATTTGTTTTTTTTTTTTTCACTCGAAGCGCTCGCAACAATTTCTTTTACCTTGACAATCAATGGCTCGGCTATGTAGATCCACGAAAATTACGCGAAATGAAAAAAGATCACGAAAAAGACCAAGCGGGTGAAAAGATATGGCCTCGGAAGGGCGAGGAGAATATGAATAAATTGTGGGCGAAAAGCATAGCGGGTGCGATCATACCAGCACTAGTGCCGGATCCCATCAGAACTCCGAAGTTAAACGTGCTTGGGCGAAAGCAGTACTAAGATGGGTGACCTCTTGGGAATTCCTCGTGTTGCACCCCTTTCTTTTATTTTGTTTTTTTTTTTTTTTTCACTCGAACTGCTCGCAACAATTTCTTTTACCTTCAGCAATCAATGGCTCAGCTATGTAGATCACAGAAAATTACGCGAAATGACAAAAAAAATGATCACGAAAAAAGACCAAACGGGTTAAAAGATATGGCCTCGAGAAGGGCGAGGGAGAATATGAATAAATTGTGGGCGAAAAGCATAGCGGGTGCGATCATACCAGCACTAGTGCACCGGATCCCATCAGAACTCCGAAGTTAAACGTGCTTGGGCGAGAGCAGTACTAAGATGGGTGACCTCTTGGGAAGTCCTCGTGTTGCACCCTTTTTCTTTTTTTGTTTTTTTTCTTTTTCCACTCGAACTGCTCGCAACAATTTCTTTTACCTTCAGCAATCAATGGCTCAGCTATGTAGATCACAGGAAATTACGAGAAATGGAAGAAAATATCACGAAAAAAGACCAAACGGGTGAAAAGATATGGCCTCCCGAAGGACGAGGGGAGAATATGAATAAATTGTGGGCGAAAAGCATAGCGGGTGCGATCATACCAGCACTAGTGCACCGGATCCCATCAGAACTCCGAAGTTAAACGTGCTTGGGCGAGAGCGATGCTAAGATGGGTGACCTCTTGGAAGTCCTCGTGTTGCACCCTTTTCTTTTCTTTTTTTGTTTTTTTTTTCCACTCGAACTGCTCGCAACAATTTCTTTTAACTTCAGCAATCAATGGCTTTGCAGCTACGTAGATCACAAAAAATTACGCGAAATGGAAAAAAGATCGAAAAAAAAGACCAAGCGGGTGAAAAGATATGGCCTCGAAGGGCGAGGGGTGAATATGAATAAATTGTGGGCGAAAAGCATAGCGGGTGCGATCATACCAGCACTAGTGCACTGTATCCCATCGAACTCCGAAGTTAAGCGTGCTTGGGCGAGAGCGATGCTAAGATGGGTGACCTCTTGGGTAGTCCTAGTGTTTCACCCTTTTTCTTTTCTTTTTTTGTTTTTTTTTGTTTTTTTCACTCGAGCTGCTCGCAACAATTTCTTTTACCTTCAGCAATCAATGGCTCGGCTATGTAGATCACGAAAATTACGCGAAATGAAAAAAAGATCACGAAAAAAGACCAAGCGGGTGAAAAGATATGGCCTCCAGAAGGAATAGGAGAATATGAATAAATTGTGGGCGAAGAGCATAGCGGGTGCGATCATACCAGCACTAGTGCACCGGATCCCATCGAACTCAGAAGTTAAGCGTGCTTGGGCGAGAGCGATGCTAAGATGGGTGACCTCTTGGGAAGTCCTCGTGTTGCACCCTTTTTCTTTTCTTTTTGTTTTTTTGTTTTTCACTCGAATTGCTCGCAACAATTTCTTTTACCTTGACAATCAATGGCTCGGCTATGTAGATCACGAGAAAATTACGCGAAATGAAAAAAAGATCACGAAAAAGACCAAGCGGGTGAAAAGATATGGCCTCCAGAAGGGCGAGGATGAATATGAATAAATTGTGGGCGGAAAGCATATCGGGTGCGATCATACCAGCACTAGTGCACGGATCCCATCGAACTCCGAAGTTAAGCGTGCTTGGGCGAGAGCGATGCTAAGATGGGTGACCTCTTGGGAAGTCCTCGTGTTGCACCCTTTTCTTTTCTTTTTGTTTTTTGTTTTTTTTTTTCACTCGAGCGCTCGCAACAATTTCTTTTACCTTGACAATCAATGGCTCGGCTATGTAGATCACGAAAATTACGCGAAATGAAAAAAAGATCACGAAAAAAGACCAAACGGGTGAAAAGATATGGCCTCCCGAAGGAATAGGAGAATATGAATAAATTGTGGGCGGAAAGCATATCGGGTGCGATCATACCAGCACTAGTGCCGGATCCCATCGAACTCGAAGTTAAGCGTGCTTGGGAGAGAGCAGTACTAAGATGGGTGACCTCTTGGGAAGTCCTCGTGTTGCACCCCTTTTCTTTTCTTTTTTTTTTTCACTCGAACTCCTCGCAACAATTTATTTTACCTTGCACAATCAATGGCTCGGCTATGTAGATCACGCGAAAAATTACGCGAAATGAAAAAAAGATCAAGGAAGCGGGTGAGAAGATATGGCGAGGGGAGAATATGAATAAATTGTGGGCGAAAAGCATAGCGGGTGCGATCATACCAGCACTAGTGCCGGATCCCATCGAACTCAGAAGTTAAGCGTGCTTGGGCGAGAGCGATGCTAAGATGGGTGACCTCTTGGGAAGTCCTCGTGTTGCACCTTTTTAATTTTCTTTTTTGTTTTTGTTTTTTTTTTTTTCACTCGAGCGCTCGCAACAATTTCTTTTACCTTGACAATCAATGGCTCGGCTATGTAGATCACGAGAAATTACGCGAAATGAAAAAAGATCACGAAAAAGACCAAGCGGGTGAAAAGATATGGCCTCCCGAAGGAATAGGATGAATATGAATAAATTGTGGGCGAAGAGCATAGCGGGTGCGATCATACCAGCACTAGTGCACCGGATCCCATCAGAACTCCGAAGTTAAACGTGCTTGGGCGAGAGCAGTACTAAGATGGGTGACCTCTTGGGAAGTCCTCGTGTTGCACCCTTTTTCTTTTGTATTTTTTTTTTTTTTTCACTCGAACTGCTCGCAACAATTTCTTTTACCTTCAGCAATCAATCAGTTTGCAGCTACGTAGATCACAAAAAATTACGCGAAATGAAAAAAAAGATCACGGAAAAAGACCAAACGGGTGAAAAGATATGGCCTCCCGAAGGAATAGGATGAATATGAATAAATTGTGGGCGAAGAGCATAGCGGGTGCGATCATACCAGCACTAGTGCACCGGATCCCATACGAACTCAGAAGTTAAGCGTGCTTGGGCGAGAGCGATGCTAAGATGGGTGACCTCTTGGGAAGTCCTCGTGTTGCACCCTTTTTCTTTTCTTTTTTTGTTTTTTTTTTTTTTTTTCACTCGAACTGCTCGCAACAATTTCTTTTACCTTCAGCAATCAATCAGTTTGCAACTACGTAGATCACAAAAAATTACGCGAAATGAAAAAAAAGATCACGGAAAAAGACCAAACGGGTGAAAAGATATGGCCTCCCGAAGGAATAGGATGAATATGAATAAATTGTGGGCGAAGAGCATAGCGGGTGCGATCATACCAGCACTAGTGCACCGGATCCCATCAGAACTCCGAAGTTAAACGTGCTTGGGCGAGAGCAGTACTAAGATGGGTGACCTCTTGGGAAGTCCTCGTGTTGCACCCTTTTTCTTTTGTATTTTTTTTTTTTTTTTCACTCGAACTGCTCGCAACAATTTCTTTTACCTTCAGCAATCAAAGGCTCGGCTATGTAGATCCACGAAAATTACGCGAAATGAAAAAAGATCGAAAAAAAAGACCAAGCGGGTGAAAAGATATGGCCTCGAAGGGCGAGGGGAGAATGTGAATAAATTGTGGGCGAAAAGCATAGCGGGTGCAATCATACCAGCACTAGTGCACTGGATCCCATCAGAACATCGAAGTTAAACGTGCTTGGGCGAGAGCAGTACTAAGATGGGTGACCTCTTGGGAAGTCCTCGTGTTGCACCCTTTTTCTTTTGTATTTTTTTTTTTTTTTTTCACTCGAACTGCTCGCAACAATTTCTTTTACCTTCAGCAATCAATCAGCTACGTAGATCACAAAAAATTACGCGAAATGAAAAAAAAGATCACGGAAAAAGACCAAACGGGTGAAAAGATATGGCCTCCCGAAGGAATAGGATGAATATGAATAAATTGTGGGCGAAGAGCATAGCGGGTGCGATCATACCAGCACTAGTGCACCGGATCCCATCAGAACTCCGAAGTTAAACGTGCTTGGGCGAGAGCAGTACTAAGATGGGTGACCTCTTGGGAAGTCCTCGTGTTGCACCCTTTTTCTTTTGTATTTTTTTTTTTTTTTCACTCGAACTGCTCGCAACAATTTCTTTTACCTTCAGCAATCAATCAGTTTGCAGCTACGTAGATCACAAAAAATTACGCGAAATGAAAAAAAAGATCACGGAAAAAGACCAAACGGGTGAAAAGATATGGCCTCCCGAAGGGCGAGGGGAGAATGTGAATAAATTGTGGGCGAAAAGCATAGCGGGTGCGATCATACCAGCACTAGTGCACCGGATCCCATCAGAACTCAGAAGTTAAACGTGCTTGGGCGAAAGCAGTACTAAGATGGGTGACCTGTTGGGAAGTCCTCGTGTTGCACCCTTTTTCTTTTCTTTTCTTGTTTTTTGTTTTTTTTTTCTTTTTCACTCGAACTGCTCGCAACAATTTCTTTTACCTTCAGCAATCAATGGCTCAGCTATGTAGATCACAGGAAATTACGCGAAATGGATGAAAATATCACGAAAAAAGACCAAACGGGTGAAAAGATATGGCCTCCCGAAGGAATAGGATGAATATGAATAAATTGTGGGCGAAAAGCATAGCGGGTGCGATCATACCAGCACTAGTGCACCGGATCCCATCAGAACTCCGAAGTTAAACGTGCTTGGGCGAGAGCAGTACTAAGATGGGTGACCTCTTGGGAAGTCCTCGTGTTGCACCCTTTTTCTTTTCTTTTTTTGTTTTTTTTTTTTTTTTTCACTCGAACTGCTCGCAACAATTTCTTTTACCTTGACAATCAATGGCTCGACTATGTAGATCACGAAAATTACGCGAAATGAAAAAAAGATCACGAAAAAAGACCAAGCGGGTGAAAAGATATGGCCTCGAGAAGGAATAGGAGAATATGAATAAATTGTGGGCGAAAAGCATAGCGGGTGCGATCATACCAGCCCTAGTGCACGGATCCCATCGAACTCAGAAGTTAAGCGTGCTTGGGCGAGGCGCGATGCTAAGATGGGTGACCTGTTGGGAAGTCCTCGTGTTGCACCCTTTTTCTTTTCTTTTCTTTTTTTTTCTTTTTTTCACTCGAACTCCTCGCAACACCTTCTTTTACCTTGACAATCAATGGCTCGTCTATGTAGATCCGCGAAAATTACGCGAAATGAAAAAAGATCACGAAAAAGACCAAGCGGGTGAAAAGATATGGCCTCGAGGGCGAGGGTAGAATATGAATAAATTGTGGGTGAAAAGCATAGCTGGTGCGATCATACCAGCACTAATGCCGGATCCCATCGAACTCAGAAGTTAAGCGTGCTTGGGCGAGGCGATGCTAAGATGGGTGACCTGTTGGGAAGTCCTCGTGTTGCACCCTTTTTCTTTTCTTTTCTTTTCTTGTTTTTCACTCGAGCGCTCGCAACAATTTCTTTTACCTTGACAATCAATGGCTCGGCTATGTAGATCACGAAAATTACGCGAAATGGAAAAAAAGATCACGAAAAAGACCAAACGGGTGAAAAGATATGGCCTCCAGAAGGAATAGGATGAATATGAATAAATTGTGGGCGAAAAGCATAGCGGGTGCGATCATACCAGCACTAGTGCACCGGATCCCATCAGAACTCCGAAGTTAAACGTGCTTGGCTGAGAGCAGTACTAAGATGGGTGACCTCTTGGGAAGTCCTTGTGTTGCACCCCCTTTTTTTTTCTTTTCTTTTTTTTCACTCGAACTCCTCGCGACATTTTCTTTTACCTTGAAGTTCAATGGAAAAAGACCAAGCGGGTGAAAAGATATGGCCGGGAGGGCGAGGGGAAAATATGAATAAATTGTGGGCGAAAAGCATAGCGGGTGCGATCATACCAGCACTAGTGCACCGGATCCCATCAGAACTCCGAATTTAAACGTGCTTGGACGTGAGCAATACTAAGATGGGTGACCTCTTGGGAAGTCCTCGTGTTGCACCCCTTTTCTTTTCTTTCTTTCTTTTTTTTTTTTTTCACTCGAACTCCTCGCAACAATTTCTTTTACCTTCAGCAATCAATGGCTCAGCTATGTAGATCACAAAAAATTACGCGAAATGAAAAAAAAGATCACGAAAAAAGACCAAACGGGTGAAAAGATATGGCCTCCCGAAGGAATAGGATGAATATGAATAAATTGTGGGCGAAAAGCATAGCGGGTGCGATCATACCAGCACTAGTGCACCGGATCCCATCAGAACTCCGAAGTTAAACGTGCTTGGGCGAGAGCAGTACTAAGATGGGTGACCTCTTGGGAAGTCCTCGTGTTGCACCCCTTTTCTTTTCTTTTTTTTTTTTTCACTCGAACTCCTCGCAACAATTTCTTTTACCTTCAGCAATCAATGGCTCGTCTATTCCCAGATCACAAAAAATTACGCGAAATGAAAAAAAAGATCACGAAAAAAGACCAAACGGGTGAAAAGATATGGCCTCCCGAAGGACGAGGGGAGAATATGAATAAATTGTGGGCGAAAAGCATAGCGGGTGCGATCATACCAGCACTAGTGCACCGGATCCCATCAGAACTCCGAAGTTAAACGTGCTTGGGCGAGAGCAGTACTAAGATGGGTGACCTCTTGGGAAGTCCTCGTGTTGCACCCTTTTTCTTTTCTTTTTTTGTTTTTTTTTTTTCCCACTCGAACTGCTCGCAACAATTTCTTTTACCTTCAGCAATCAATGGCTCAGCTATGTAGATCACAGAAAATTACGCGAAATGAAAAAAAAGATCACGAAAAAAGACCAAACGGGTGAAAAGATATGGCCTCCCGAAGGAATAGGATGAATATGAATAAATTGTGGGCGAAAAGCATAGCGGGTGCGATCATACCAGCACTAGTGCACCGGATCCCATCAGAACTCCGAAGTTAAACGTGCTTGGGCGAGAGCAGTACTAAGATGGGTGACCTCTTGGGAAGTCCTCGTGTTGCACCCTTTTTCTTTTCTTTTTTTGTTTTTTGTTTTTTTTTTTTTCACTCGAACTGCTCGCAACAATTTCTTTTACCTTCAGCAATCAATGGCTCAGCTATGTAGATCACAGAAAATTACGCGAAATGAAAAAAAAGATCACGAAAAAAGACCAAACGGGTGAAAAGATATGGCCTCCCGAAGGAATAGGATGAATATGAATAAATTGTGGGCGAAAAGCATAGCGGGTGCGATCATACCAGCACTAGTGCACCGGATCCCATCAGAACTCAGAAGTTAAACGTGCTTGGGCGAAAGCAGTACTAAGATGGGTGACCTCTTGGGAATTCCTCGTGTTGCACCCCTTTTCTTTTCTTTTCTTTTCTTTTCTTTTTTTCACTCGAACTCCTCGCAACAACTTCTTTTACCTTCAGCAATCAATGGCTCAGCTATCTAGATCACAAAAAATTACGCGAAATGAAAAAAAAGATCACAAAATAAGACCAAACGGGTGAAAAGATATGGCCTCCCGAAGGGCGAGGGGAGAATATGAATAAATTGTGGGCGAAAAGCATAGCGGGTGCGATCATACCAGCACTAGTGCACCGGATCCCATCAGAACTCAGAAGTTAAATGTGCTTGGGTGAAAGCAGTACTAAGATGGGTGACCTCTTGGGAAGTCCTCGTGTTGCACCATTTTTCTTTTCTTTTTTTGTTTTTTTTTTTTCCACTCGAACTGCTCGCAACAATTTCTTTTACCTTCAGCAATCAATGGCTCAGCTATGTAGATCACAGAAAATTACGCGAAATGGAAAAAAGATCACGAAAAAAGACCAAACGGGTGAAAAGATATGGCCTCCCGAAGGAATAGGATGAATATGAATAAATTGTGGGCGAAAAGCATAGCGGGTGCGATCATACCAGCACTAGTGCACCGGATCCCATCAGAACTCCGAAGTTAAACGTGCTTGGGAGAGCGATGCTAAGATGGGTGACCTCTTGGGAAGTCCTCGTGTTGCACCCTTTCTTTTCTTTTCTTTTTTCCCTCGAACTCCTCGCAACAATTTCTTTTACCTTGAAGTTGCGGGCGTGGCCCACGCGCGTTCGGAAGGGCAAGGTCGGGGCGGGGAGGGCGAGGGGAGAATATGAATAAATTGTGGGCGAAAAGCATAGCGGGTGCGATCATACCAGCACTAGTGCACCGGATCCCATCAGAACTCCGAAGTTAAACGTGCTTGGGCGAGAGCAGTACTAAGATGGGTGACCTCTTGGGAAGTCCTCGTGTTGCACCCTTTTTCTTTTCTTTTTTTGTTTTTTGTTTTTTTTTTTTCACTCGAACTGCTCGCAAAAATTTCTTTTAACTTAAGCAATCAATGGCTCGACTATGTAGATCCACGAGAAATTACGCGAAATGAAAAAAAAGATCACGAAAAAAGACCAAACGGGTGAAAAGATATGGCCTCCCGAAGGAATAGGATGAATATGAATAAATTGTGGGCGAAAAGCATAGCGGGTGCGATCATACCAGCACTAGTGCACCGGATCCCATCAGAACTCAGAAGTTAAACGTGCTTGGGCGAGAGCAGTACTAAGATGGGTGACCTCTTGGGAAGTCCTCGTGTTGCACCCCTTTTCTTTTCTTTTCTTTTTTTCACTCGAACTCCTCGCAACAACTTCCTTTACCTTCAGCAATCAATGGCTCGTCTATGTAGATCGCAAAATTACAGCGAAATGAAAAAAGATGGAAAAGACCAAGCGGGTGAAAAGATATGGCCTCAGAAGGGCGAGGAGAGAATATGAATAAATTGTGGGCGAAAAGCATAGCGGGTGCGATCATACCAGCACTAGTGCACCGGATCCCATCAGAACTCAGAAGTTAAACGTGCTTGGGCGAGAGCAGTACTAAGATGGGTGACCTCTTGGGAAGTCCTCGTGTTGCACCCTTTTTCTTTTCTTTTTCTTTTTTTTTTTTTTCACTCGAACTCCTAGTAACAATTTCTTTTACCTCCAACAATCAATGGCTCGTATATTTCCAGATCAAAAAAAATTACGCGAAATGAAAAAAAAGATCACGAAAAAAGACCAAACGGGTGAAAAGATATGGCCTCGGAAGGGCGAGGAGAATATGAATAAATTGTGGGCGAAAAGCATAGCGGGTGCGATCATACCAGCACCAGTGCACCGGATCCCATCAGAACTCCGAAGTTAAACGTGCTTGGGCGAGAGCAGTACTAAGATGGGTGACCTCTTGGGAAGTCCTCGTGTTGCACCCTTTTTCTTTTGTATTTTTTTTTTTTTTTTTCACTCGAACTGCTCGCAACAATTTCTTTTACCTTCAGCAATCAATGGCTCAGCTATGTAGATCACAGAAAATTACGCGAAATGAAAAAAAAGATCACGAAAAAAGACCAAACGGGTGAAAAGATATGGCCTCCCGAAGGAATAGGATGAATATGAATAAATTGTGGGCGAAAAGCATAGCGGGTGCGATCATACCAGCACTAGTGCACCGGATCCCATCAGAACTCCGAAGTTAAACGTGCTTGGGCGAGAGCAGTACTAAGATGGGTGACCTCTTGGGAAGTCCTCGTGTTGCACCCCTTTTCTTTTCTTTTTTTTTTTTTTTTCACTCGAACTCCTCGCAACAATTTCTTTTACCTTCAGCAAAAAATGGCTCAGCTATGTAGATCACGAAAAATTACGCGAAATGAAAAAAAAGATCACGAAAAAAGACCAAACGGGTGAAAAGATATGGCTTGCCGAAGGAATAGGATGAATATGAATAAATTGTGGCCGAAAAGCATGGCGGGTGCGATCATTCCAGCACTAGTGCACCTGTTCCCATCAGATCTCCGAAGTTAAATGTGCTTGGGCGAGAGCAGTACTAAGATGGGTGATCTCTTGGGAGGTCCTCGTGTTGCACCCCTTTTCTTTTCTTTTCTTTTCTTCTCTTTTTTTCACTCGAACTGCTCGCAACAATTTCTTTTACCTTCAGCAATCAATGGCTCAGCTATGTAGATCACAGAAAATTACGCGAAATGAAAAAAAAGATCACGAAAAAAGACCAAACGGGTGAAAAGATATGGCCTCCCGAAGGAATAGGATGAATATGAATAAATTGTGGGCGAAAAGCATAGCGGGTGCGATCATACCAGCACTAGTGCACCGGATCCCATCAGAACTCCGAAGTTAAACGTGCTTGGGCGAGAGCAGTACTAAGATGGGTGACCTCTTGGGAAGTCCTCGTGTTGCACCCCTTTTCTTTTCTTTTCTTTTTTTCACTCGAACTCCTCGCAACAACTTCCTTTACCTTCAGCAATCAATGGCTCGTCTATTCCCAGATCACAAAAAATTATGCGAAATGAAAAACATGATCACGAAAAAAGACCAAACGGGTGAAAAGATATGGGGAGGGCGAGGGGATAATATGAATAAATTGTGGGCGAAAAGCATAGCGGGTGCGATCATACCAGCACTAGTGCACCGGATCCCATCAGAACTCTGAAGTTAAACGTGCTTGGGCGAGAGCAGTACTAAGATGGGTGACCTGTTGGGAAGTCCTCGTGTTGCACCCTTTTTCTTTTCTTTTTTTGTTTTTTGTTTTTTTTTTCTTTTTCACTCGAACTGCTCGCAACAATTTCTTTTACCTTCAGCAATCAATGGCTCAGCTATGTAGATCACAGAAAATTACGCGAAATGAAAAAAAAGATCACGAAAAAAGACCAAACGGGTGAAAAGATATGGCCTCCCGAAGGAATAGGATGAATATGAATAAATTGTGGGCGAAAAGCATAGCGGGTGCGATCATACCAGCACTAGTGCACCGGATCCCATCAGAACTCCGAAGTTAAACGTGCTTGGGCGAGAGCAGTACTAAGATGGGTGACCTCTTGGGAAGTCCTCGTGTTGCACCCTTTTTCTTTTCTTTTTTTGTTTTTTTTTTTTTCCACTCGAACTGCTCGCAACAATTTCTTTTACCTTCAGCAATCAATGGCTCAGCTATGTAGATCACAGAAAATTACGCGAAATGAAAAAAAAGATCACGGAAAAAGACCAAACGGGTGAAAAGATATGGCCTCCCGAAGGAATAGGATGAATATGAATAAATTGTGGGCGAAGAGCATAGCGGGTGCGATCATACCAGCACTAGTGCACCGGATCCCATCAGAACTCCGAAGTTAAACGTGCTTTGGCGAGCGAGCGATGCTAAGATGGGTGACCTCTTGGGAATTCCTCGTGTTGCACCCCTTTTCTTTTCTTTTCTTTTCTTTTCTTTTTTTCACTCGAACTCCTCGCAACAACTTCTTTTACCTTCAGCAATCAATTGCTCGTCTATTCCCAGATCGCAAAAAGTTACGCGAAATGAAAAAAGTTGCGGGCGTGGGGACCAAGCGGGTGAAAAGATATGGCCTGGGAGGGCGAGGGGAGAATATGAATAAATTGTGGGCGAAAAGCATAGCGGGTGCGATCATACCAGCACTAGTGCACCGGATCCCATCAGAACTCCGAAGTTAAACGTGCTTGGGCGAGAGCAGTACTAAGATGGGTGACCTCTTGGGAAGTCCTCGTGTTGCACCCTTTTTCTTTTCTTTTTTTGTTTTTTTTTTTTTTCCACTCGAACTGCTCGCAACAATTTCTTTTACCTTCAGCAATCAATGGCTCAGCTATGTAGATCACAGAAAATTACGCGAAATGAAAAAAAAGATCACGAAAAAAGACCAAACGGGTGAAAAGATATGGCCTCCCGAAGGAATAGGATGAATATGAATAAATTGTGGGCGAAAAGCATAGCGGGTGCGATCATACCAGCACTAGTGCACCGGATCCCATCAGAACTCCGAAGTTAAACGTGCTTGGGCGAGAGCAGTACTAAGATGGGTGACCTCTTGGGAAGTCCTCGTGTTGCACCCCTTTTCTTTTCTTTTCTTTTCTTTTTTTCACTCGAACTCCTCGCAAAAAGTTACGGGCGGTTCGGGAAGTTGCGGGGCGTGGGGCCCACGCGGCGTTTCGGGAAGGGCAAGGTCGGGGCGGGGAGGGCGAGGGGAGAATATGAATAAATTGTGGGCGAAAAGCATAGCGGGTGCGATCATACCAGCACTAGTGCACCGGATCCCATCAGAACTCCGAAGTTAAACGTGCTTGGGCGAGAGCAGTACTAAGATGGGTGACCTCTTGGGAAGTCCTCGTGTTGCACCCTTTTTCTTTTCTTTTTTTGTTTTTTGTTTTTTTTTTTTTTTCACTCGAACTCCTCGCAACAATTTCTTTTACCTTCAGCGAAAAATGGCTCAGCTATGTAGATCACGAAAAATTACGCGAAATGAAAAAAAAGATCACGAAAAAAGACCAAACGGGTGAAAAGATATGGCCTCCCGAAGGAATAGGATGAATATGAATAAATTGTGGGCGAAAAGCATATCGGGTGCGATCATACCAGCACTAGTGCACCGGATCCCATCAGAACTCCGAAGTTAAACGTGCTTGGGCGAGAGCAGTACTAAGATGGGTGACCTCTTGGGAAGTCCTCGTGTTGCACCCCTTTTCTTTTCTTTTTTTTTTTTTTTTTTTTTTCCACTCGAACTCCTCGCAACAACTTCTTTTACCTTCAGCAATCAATGGCTCGTCTATTCCCAGATCGCAAAAAGTTACGGCGGCTCGGGAAGTTGCGGGGCGTGGGGCCCACGCGGCGTTTCGGGAAGGGCAAGGGGAGGGCGAGGGGAAAATATGAATAAATTGTGGGCGAAGAGCATAGCGGGTGCGATCATACCAGCACTAGTGCACCGGATCCCATCAGAACTCCGAAGTTAAACGTGCTTGGGCGAGAGCAGTACTAAGATGGGTGACCTCTTGGGAAGTCCTCGTGTTGCACCCCTTTTCTTTTCTTTTTTTTTTTTTTTTTTTTTCACTCGAACTCCTCGCAACAATTTCTTTTACCTTCAGCAAAAAATGGCTCAGCTATGTAGATCACGAAAAATTACGCGAAATGAAAAAAAAGATCACGAAAAAAGACCAAACGGGTGAAAAGATATGGCCTCCCGAAGGAATAGGATGAATATGAATAAATTGTGGGCGAAAAGCATATCGGGTGCGATCATACCAGCACTAGTGCACCGGATCCCATCAGAACTCCGAAGTTAAACGTGCTTGGGCGAGAGCAGTACTAAGATGGGTGACCTCTTGGGAAGTCCTCGTGTTGCACCCCTTTTCTTTATTTTTTTTTTTTTTACTCGAACTCCTCGCAACAACTTCTTTTACCTTCAGCAATCAATGGCTCGTCTATTCCCAGATCGCAAAAAGTTACGGGCGTTTCGGGAAGGGCAAGGTCGGGGCGGGGAGGGCGAGGGGAGAATATGAATAAATTGTGGGCGAAAAGCATAGCGGGTGCGATCATACCAGCACTAGTGCACCGGATCCCATCAGAACTCCGAAGTTAAACGTGCTTGGGCGAGAGCAGTACTAAGATGGGTGACCTCTTGGGAAGTCCTCGTGTTGCACCCTTTTTCTTTTCTTTTTTTGTTTTTTGTTTTTTTTTTTTCACTCGAACTGCTCGCAACAATTTCTTTTACCTTCAGCAATCAATGGCTCAGCTATGTAGATCACAGAAAATTACGCGAAATGAAAAAAAAAGATCACGAAAAAAGACCAAACGGGTGAAAAGATATGGCCTCCCGAAGGAATAGGATGAATATGAATAAACTGTGGGCGAAAAGCATTGCGGGTGCGATCATACCAGCACTAGTGCACCGGATCCCATCAGAACTCCAAAGTTAAACGTGCTTGGGCGAGAGCAGTACTAAGATGGTTGACCTCTTGGGAAGTCCTCGTGTTGCACCCTTTTCCTTTCTTTTCTTTTCTTTTTTTCACTCGAACTCCTCGCAACAACTTCCTTGACCTTCAGCAATCAATGGCTCGTATATTCCCAGATGGCAAAAAGTTACGGGCGGTTCTGGAAGTTGCGAGGCGTGGGGCACACGCGCCGTTTCGGGAAGGGCAAGGTCGGGGCGGGGAGGGCGAGGGGAGAATATGAATAAATTGTGGGCGAAAAGCATAGCGGGTGCGATCATACCAGCACTAGTGCACCGGATCCCATCAGAACTCCGAAGTTAAACGTGCTTGGGCGAGAGCAGTACTAAGATGGGTGACCTCTTGGGAAGTCCTCGTGTTGCACCCCTTTTCTTTTCTTTTCTTTTCTTTTCTTTTTTTCACTCGAACTCCTCGCAACAACTTCCTTTACCTTCAGCAATCAATGGCTCGTCTATTCCCAGATCGCAAAAAGTTACGGGCGGTTCGGGAAGTTGCGGGGCGTGGGGCCCACGCGGCGTTTCGGGAAGGGCAAGGGGAGGGCGAGGGGAAAATATGAATAAATTGTGGGCGAAGAGCATAGCGGGTGCGATCATACCAGCACTAGTGCACCGGATCCCATCAGAACTCCGAAGTTAAACGTGCTTGGGCGAGAGCAGTACTAAGATGGGTTACCTCTTGGGAAGTCCTCGTGTTGCTCCCTTTTTCTTTTCTTTTTTTCTTTTTTGTTTTTTTTTTTTTTTCACTCGAACTGCTCGCAACAATTTCTTTTACCTTCTGTCGCAAGGGATTTTGCGGTCGCCCGGACGATCACTCACCGAAGTGGAAAAGAGTGAGGAGTCGCCACCTTAGTTTTGAGGGAAACTAAAGAAAACCGTTTGAGAAGTTAAATAAAAAATGAAGCCACTTCAAGACAGAGATTCTAGGTTCGGGGTCCGTAAACGGGTGGGGAAGGTGTTAGGCACCCCACCTCGTCCCTTAATAAGGGTAAGTAGATTTAATTTTGCGTTCTTTATAAATTAATTAGGAGGGCTTGAATGGGAATGTTAATCCTTTTGTCAAAAGGAAATTTTGATGTTTCACTAAATTCGGATCACCCAGATACATAAGTAAATGAGACAACCTTAGTGAATCGACGTCGCGAATCATTTTTGGTTTTGGGGTTATCTTACGTACAGGTTAAGACTTGGTGTGAGGATCGGATAAGAACTCTCCTCCGATCTCTTTTAGATTATTTATTAAAATTATGATTGGAGATCGGATAAGAACCCTCCTCCGCTCTCCTTTAAAATTTTGAGTTGGGACCGGATAAGAACTCTCCTCCGATCTCTTTTAGATTATTTATTAAAATTTTGAGTTGAGACCGGATAAGAACTCTCTTCCGATCTCTTTTAGATATTTATTAAAATTACGATTGGAGATCGGATAAGAACCCTCCTCCGATCTCTTTTAGGTATTTATTAAAAATTTGAATTGAGACCGGATAAGAACTCTCTTCCGATCTCTTTTAAGTTAACAGGAACCTGAATGGGATCTCTCCGATCTCCCGAATTTAAGTTCAGCTAGATGTTATAGAGACCTAACGCCAAGGATTCTGGCGTTCGAAGGCGTTAGGGGGAAAGGTTTCTTTTAACTAATTGATGGTTTGTGACTAAATAAGAGGAGCCGGGTTAAACTTCGCTGACCTTCCCTAAGGTCACTTTACCAGTACCTATTTATATCCGATCTGTTCTGTTTTGTTCACTTTGGTTTTATTCCACTTTATGATATTTTGCCGAATTGCCGTTTATGTCAGCCTAATATTGTGGCTATTTTCCTGACGTGTTATTCAGGCTCTCTCTTTCTTAAAAGAGACCCTTAATTTGCAGTTACCTATGTTTTACCCAACCATTTACACACTACTGGGAGACAGAAAACTTGCATTCAGAAATGACAAAGATCAATAAAAATGACGGGCTAATCACTAAAGAGATAACTCGAGAGTAACATTCTTTTGGGTCCTTTTGCACAAAATGAACTTGGAGAAAATCACATACGTAAGAAGAACAAAGAAAGTGCGAAAAATAAATGTAAACACTTAGTAAAACAGCAATATGAGCTCTTACCTGTGAGGAGCCAAATCTACTGAAATAGCTACGGGGTGGCAAAAAAGAGATAAGATAGTGGACTGATTAGCCTGAGAGCTGATGTTCGTCGGGAAGTGAAGGGAGCTGAGCTAAAATATAATCAGATCAAGATAAAAGCCGAGTGGAATGAAGTTTAGCTTAGACAGTGGGGATGAAAACAGAGATGATAAAGGGCTGAAAGTGAGGGTGTGACCAGATAATGAATAAACTGGAAATGTAGAGTTCCAGTATTCAGAATCCTTTTCAAGAAAACACTTCAGAAAACTAGTTTCAAAAGTATTTCCAATCAATACTTCAAAGTAGCGGAATAACAAACTGAATGAAGTTTTTAGAGTTCTTCCGCTATAATAACAGCCTCTCTTTTTACTCGTCCGTCCGTCCTCCTGAACAGTTTTTTCATGCAGGTATTTATAGGAATCGGGTGCTCCCCGTGAAGGGTCAGGATTTATTTTGAGGGAGATGGAGGGTCAAGATTTCGAAGGACATGATCGGATGTCCAGGAATTAAAGAGAATCAAAATGAATGGCTGAGATCCCTCTTCAGAACATTTGTCCTTTTCTTCTTTCAATCCGACGGTCTCAAATCTCCTTGTCCGGAACGATCTGAGGGCTAAGAGCGAAATACGCTGGTATTATCGTCTTCTCTTTTGATCCAATGGTTCTGGTTTAGTCCTTACAAGTGAGATCAACGGTAGGGATTAGGATGTACAGGACTGTCATGACATACTCTGGCATTTGTCAGCATTGCGGGCGATTCTCAGGCGTGCGGTGGAGATCTCGTCTGCCATGCTTTAACTACCTCGGCTCTGATTCTGACGACGGTTATTGGGATTTGTCTTATTCTTTTTGCCTTCCGATCCCTCCTCTTTCTGATCTCTTTCTCATGCTCTTTCCGATCTCTCATGCTGATCTCCTATCTTCAGATCTACTATTCCGATCTTTCCCTTTCTCAGATCCGGTCTAGTCAAAGCATTAATTTCCCCTCGATTCCCGCGTTAAGCCGTTTGCTTTCGCCAAAGAATAAATGCTCATTTTCCCCTATATATACCCCTGTTGACAGAGACATTTCCTTCATCTGATTTTCCTCTCTTCCTTTCTTACTTTCCTTGTTCTAGCTGCTCCGGTGGAAGTTCCGGCCATGATTGTGGTTTTTGATCCCTTTCCGATGAGCTTCTTTAACCACCGACTGAAAATTTATGATCCTGGTGATCGCATAACCCTAACTGACGATGGTGAGAGAACTGGATTTGACCGATCTGTATTGTGGACCTCGGTTGTACCGATCTCGAGTCGCTCAACTGAGTTCATTCGGCTTCTCATCACATTGAGTGTTCCGACAGCGATTCTGATCCACATTGGGTGTTCCGACAGCGGATGGAGCATCCGATCGGCAATATCCTTGGGATCAGTTATAAACTGATCATTAGATCAGCCTTTTGATGTAATCAGATCTCTAATGTATTCCGATCCTTAGAGATCGCCCAGATGATGTAATCCGTTAATGTAATCAGATCTCTAGAGATCGCCCAAATGATGTAGTTAGACCTTTATTGTAATCTGATCCCTAGAGATCGCCCTAATGATGTAATCCGATCTTTTTGGAAATAAAAGTCTTGTTTCTCCAATTATTATCTTATTGATTATTTTCCGATCTCTGATATATTTGTCCGATCTGGTTCCTATCAAAAACGACTCTTAACTAATCCTTTGTTCAAAATATTCAACTTATTATGCCGATCTCCAGTTAACCGATCTCGGAATGTTCGAGAGACGTGTCAGAACAGCTGGCGAATCCCGTTAACCGATGCACTGCATGGAACCTCGTGAGCATTAAATGCTCGGACTAGTATAAATAGGGATGGGGGGGGGGGTTAGCCATTTGCTCTCTCATTCCATTTTCAGTCTCTTGCTCGCAACTCCGAAGTTCTCTCATTTTCTCTAGTTCTTCCGACGCCGATTAGACTCCGGTAAGGGTTTTGATCCTCTTTTAGTTTAATTTCTTTATTTCTTTTGAAAATGAGCGGCACCGAAGGTCAGAGAGCGACGAGCCCTCCTTCCATTCAGTTCTCGTGGTCGTCCGATGAAGAAGAGGTGGTCGGGCCAAGCACGCAACCTGAACCTCCTAGGGCCTCCGTTCGAGCTCGGGGGCGGGTCATACCATCAAGGCGTGCACCTGTCTCAGGGAGGGAGACTCTCCCTATAGACGAGCTACCGTCGGTCCTTCGAGAATCCAATCTACAATCGTTTAGCCAAGAATACAACATTCGGCCTGATTCGTACGAGCTAATCAAGTGCCACGGCGATCTTCGTATCGATCACTCCTTTGAAGAGAATGACATGGTTATGGTGTACGAGGAACAGTTAAAGGCCGGTCTTCGGTTCCCTCTAGATGACTTCTATAAGGAGGTCCTAAAACTCCACCGAGCGTGCATTGCTCAAATTCACCCTAACTCGTGGCGGATCTTGGTAGCCTTCCGAGGTCTATGCCGAGCTAAGGGAATCAGACCTACGGCTAAGGTGTTCGCCGAGCTGCACAGACTAACTCGCTGAAAGGATGACGAACACTGGTTCTTTCAGGCGAAGCCTCATTGCGGGCTCTTTTCCGATCTGCCCTCATCCCTTAAGAATTGGAAGAACCGTTTCTTCATCGTGAGGAGCAAAGATCCGAGCTGCTTTGAGGACTTCCCCTGTAGCTGGTGGTACCAGGGGCCCTTGCTTCCGAAACGCATTACCCTGAACGAGGAGGATAGCTTAATAGTGATGGATCTGAAGAGTCAGGCCGCCACTCAAAAGTATTCTTGTTTGGATGCGGTGACTGCCGAGCTACACCATTGGACTATTCAACTGCTCACCGGCCAAGACCGCGAACTTCCGCTCTCTGACCTCGGCATTGGTATTTTCTATATCTCAGTTCTCAGGACCTTAGCGATCTCACTAACCTCTTCTCTGTGCAGGTATGGCGGGTGGTGAGGGTTCTAGGAAGCGGAAGAAAGAAAGAGAGATCTCCCGGAAAGTAAAGGAGATAAAGCGTTCGGAAATGCTTCGAACACCCAGTCATGAACCTGGGGAGACACAAAGAGACCCGCCTCAACCTTCGGGTCCGCCGACCGTAGAAGCTGTCCGATCTCCTCCTAGAACGGAAGAGCAGCCTCCACCTCTTCCAATTGTTCCAAGCACAGAAAGGGGGCCTATTCAAGCTTCTGGGAGGACCTCTTCTCGTGGCGCTCAAATACTGATCGACTCCCTGAAGAATAACCGGACTGTTAGGGAGAACCCTGATTTTGCCAAAGTCTTGGGGTCTACCATCTTCTTTCAGGAGGATCGGGACAGGCTATCCCGGAATGGTCTCGATGATATCTTAACTCGATCCATGAGCCTGAACGTGGAGTGTCTGGTAAATCAGACCATGGTTCGGGAAAAGATTCAGCGTCTGGGTAAGGAGATCGGGAAGAAAAATCAGGAAGTGGCTTCCCTTCGATCCCAACTCTCATCCGCTCAGGATTATATATCTCAAGTCGAGGGACGGGCGAAGTTCCATGAAGACAGGCTGGCCGAACAGAATCATATTTTGGCTGAAAGGGATCGTGCTCTTGGGGAAGTCCAGGCGCTTCACGCCAACGAAGCCGCTCAGGTCGCTCAACTTATAGAGGAGCTCAAGGCGAAGGATGAGGAGCTTAAGGAGAAAGATGAAGAAATAGTGACGGGAACAGCCGGAGCCTATGTGAATGCTCACAAGGATCTCTTGGCCGAACTCCAGAAGCGTTACCCAGAAGAAGACTTCTCTTGGATGGCCGACCTGGCTCCTGAGGGCGACGATGAGGACAGTGAGGAGGAAGCCAAGGGTGAGAGAGAGAGTGAGCAAAATGTAAATCAGGCTGGGGGTGATCCTCCAGCTGAATAGCTTGTACAAAAAATGAAATGAAATGGAATGTCTCTTTTGTTCAATGAATGGATGTGATTGGAAAATCTCTGAATTGCCTAAGTATTTGATTGTATAGCGAAACAAGAACTAAATGCAATTATTAATCTAAGTAGAAGAGATCGGAAAGCACAATAAGCATGAGATCGGTGGGGAAGAAATGCTGAATGGGACTTGATTAAAATTGAAAATTTAACTTGAACACTTAAGATCGGAATCCTCATTAAATCGAACCAAAACCTTAGCTCTTAAACTTTCGAAAGGGAGATCGGCAATAAAAATGGTAAGAAAAGATCTAGTGCCAGTTCATTTCGTTTATTAGGAATATACTTGACGGGTCCTGAGTTTCGACAATGGGTTTGAAAGATCGATGAGCGATAGACTAGTAAAGCTTTAACTGATGCGAGAACTTAACAATTTGATTTAATTCTTTGTGAGGAGAGATCGGAATTGTGACTGCCTATCAAAGAGGGATCGGAAATGTGATTAGCTATCCAAAGGAAACTGAGCACCGGGGATCGGTTTCAAAGTCTTATTGATTTTAGGGATCGGCCAAAATATGGTGTCGACAGCTGCCCCTCTTTACATAATTTCTATCAAAGGAAAAAATTTCCGTGTAGGAATTATGTAAAGATTCAGACTCATATTTTGGACGATTAGGTGTACCTAAATTAATGACCTAGAAATTGGCAACGGAAGTTAGAATACTAGAAAATTAAAACCAACTTGGATCGAGGAACCAGAGGTTGATAACATAAATTTAAATTGCAAGAAATTAAAATCAACTTAGATCAAGGAACCAGAGGTTGATAGCAGAAATGTAAATTGCATTAAAATCAACTTAGATCAAGGAACCAGAGGTTGATAACAGGAAATTTAAATTGCAGGAAATTAAAATCAACTTAGATCAAGGAACCAGAGGTTGATAACAGGAAATTTAAATTGCAGGAAATTAAAATCAACTTAGATCAAGGAACCAGAGGTTGATAACAGAAAATTTAAATTGCATTAAAATCAACTTAGATCAAGGAACCAGAGGTTGATAACAGGAAATTTAAATTGCAGGAAAATCAACTTAGATCAAGGAACCAGAGGTTGATAACAGAAATATAAATTGCAAGAAATTAAAATCAACTTACAAGGCAAGTCTAACCCTGTCACATGAAGTTCCTCCCCGATGAAGTGTACTTAACAAGATACCGAAGGCCGATGATTAACGGAAAAGGAGTTGAAAGACTTGACCCATGATCCCATTCCTTCGGATGCCCCTTTTCTGTTCCCGACTTTCTCCTATTTTTACGGAAAGCGCCCTTGCGGGTTTTTACTTTCTTTTCGTCAATTCGACCAGAAGCGCCCTTTCGGGTTTTCACTCCTTTTTTTTTTTTTTTTTTTTTTTTTTTTTTTTTTCGAAGGCCATTCCCTGCAAATCTCATAGTAAAGTACGTGAGGTTTTCAATTTTCGAATTCAAATCTTATGGCAAAAATTTTAACTAATCAATAGCGCATTAAACAAAGAGAAAGGATAGTATTAAAAAGTGAGTAAATAGGAAAACGAAAGCAGAAGGAATAAAGTATAATTTTATTATGGCTTTAGGAAAAATAGGGATAGACTTTCAAAGGAAAAGGAAGGGTACAAGGATAGATCTCACATATTCCTTATAGTTGGTTTTGAAGTCTTTTAACTGCCATTATTTCAAGTTCTCTGAAGTCCCCTGCCGTGACGGTTTCTTCTCCATCCTCGGTTTCATACCCCCTTCCTTATTTCTCCACTTTGGTTCTTGGGACGCCCTTTCGGGTTTTCACCCCAAGTTTTTTTTTTTTTTTTTTTTTTTGAGACTCCCTTTCGGGTTTTCATCCTTCACTCACTTTATGCATAGTATCTCTTGACAGTGTCGGTATTCACAGGTCTCAGGAATTCTTCACCGTACATGTGGGTCAAGATCAAAGCTCCTCCAGAAAATGCCTTTTTAACCACATAGGGTCCCTCGTAGGTTGGTGACCATTTGCCCCGGGGATCGTTTTGGTTCGGCAGCACTTTCTTCAGAACTAGGTCCCCGGGTTGGAATTCGCGTGGGCGGATACCTTTATCAAATGCCCTAGCCATTCTCCTCTGGTATAATTGCCCATGACATGCTGCTGTTAATCTTTTCTCATCCAGCAGGTTTAACTGATCCAACCTTGACTGGATCCATTCTGATTCATCAATCCCTGATTCCTTCAGAACCCTTAGGGAAGGAATTTCAACTTCAATAGGTAATACTGCTTCCATCCCGTAGACCAGTGAGTATGGAGTTGCCCCGGTTGAGGTCCTCACGGAAGTCCGGTATGCGTGAAGAGCGTAGGGGAGCATATCATGCCAATCCATATATGTGACCGTCATTTTCCGAATTATCCTCTTGAGGTTTTTGTTTGCGGCTTCCACCGCTCCATTCATCTGGGGACGGTATGGGGAGGAATTGAGATGCCGGATTTTATATTGATCACATAATTCCTGAATCTTCGGACCATTCAAGTTCTTAGCATTATCAGTGACAATTTCATTCGGGAGACCATGCCGGCAGATGATATTGCTTTTGAAGAATTTAAGAAACGTGTTCTGCGTGATGTGAGCATACGACGTTGCTTCGACCCATTTGGAGAAGTAGTCGATGGCCACTAGGATAAATCTGTGTCCATTGGATGCCTTGGGATTGATGGGACCAATCACATCAATGCCCCACATTGCGAAAGGCCATGGTGAGACGAGGTTGAACAACTTGTGAGGTGGCACATTTATTGGATCGGCATAGATCTGACACTTATGGCACTTCCGGAAATACTCGATGCAATCCTTTTCCATTGTGGTCCAAAAATACCCCCGCCGCATGATTTGCTTAGCCATCATATGCCCGTTGGCATGGGTTGCACAACTTCCCTCATGAGTCTCAAAAAGGATTTTATTTGCTTCCTTTGCCTCCACATATCTCAACAGTTCACCATTGGACCCTCTCTTGTATAGGACTTCTCCGCTGGGGAAGTATCCCAATGCTAATCTCCGAATCATCTTCTTTTCATTTTTGCTTGCCCCTGAGGGGAATTCCCTGGTTCTACAGTAGACCAGGATATCATGATACCAAGGCTTTCCATCGGGTTCCTCCTCGATCATGAAGCAGTAAGCCGGTTCATCCCTTGCTTTAATCTTCAACGCTTGAGTTGTCTGCCCTTCTTCAATTTGAGCCATAACAGCTAGAGTAGCTAAGGCATCAGCAAATTGATTCTTGTCTCTGCTAAGATGGGTGAAAGAGATCTCTTCGAATTTTTCAATCAACTCCAGTAAGTACTTCTGGTATGGGATCAGCTTCGGATCTTTGGTTTGCCATTCTCCTTTGACTTGATAAATTATCAGAGCTGAGTCTCCATACACTTCCAACTTTCTGATTTTCATTTCAATAGCAGCTTGTAGACCCATCACACAAGCTTCATACTCTGCGATATTGTTGGTACAGTCAAACCTCAACTTGACAGCTATCGGGAAGTGTTTTCTGTCCGGGGATATCAATACTGCCCCGATTCCATTTCCGGATAAATTGACAGCTCCGTCAAAATACATTTCCCATACATCAGCTGGTCCTTCTTCTACTTCATTAATGTGCTCATCAGGGAACTCAAAATCCAGAGCTTCATAATCCTGAATAGGATTTTCTGCTAGGAGGTCAGCGATCACGCTACCTTTCACCGCTTTCCGGGTCATGTAGACTATATCATATTGGGAGAGTATAACCTGCCACTTGGCTATCCTTCCTGGCACGAATGGGCTCTCGAATACATATCTGATAGGATCCATCCTGCAGATGAGCCATGTCTTGTGATTCAACATGTAGTGCTTGAGGCGATTTGCTGTCCAGGCTAACGCGCAGCAAGTCTTTTCTAAGCAAGAGTACCTTGACTCACAATCATTGAACTTCTTGCTCAGGTAATAAATAGCCCTCTCCTTTCGGCCGGTATCATCATGTTGTCCCAAAACACATCCCATTGAGTTCTGCTGGACTGCCATATACAGGATAAGAGGCCTCCCTGCCACAGGTGGAATCAATACTGGTGGGTTTGACAGATACTGCTTGATTGTCTCGAAAGCCTCTTGACAAACTGAATCCCATTGAGTAGAGTTGTTCTTCCGGAGTAATCTAAAAATAGGCTCAGCTTTGGCAGTGAGATTAGAAATAAATCTCGAAATGTAATTCAACTTTCCCAAAAAACTGCGCACCTCCCTTTCTGTTTTTGGGGATGGCATTTCTTGAATAGCTCGAACTTTGTCTAGATCCACTTCTATCCCTTTCTCGCTTACTATGAATCCCAACAACTTTCCCGATCTAGCTCCGAATATGCATTTAGCAGGGTTCAATTTCAACTGGTATTTCTTGAGCCTTTCGAATACCCTCCTCATCACCAGAACGTGGCTCTCTTCTCTCCTGGATTTGATGATCATATCATCCACGTATACCTCCACTTCTTTATGCATCATATCGTGGAATAATGTGACCATCGCGCGCTGGTAAGTAGCCCCGGCATTCTTCAGCCCGAAGGGCATGACCCGATAGCAAAATACTCCCCATTGAGTGATGAAAGCAGTTTTATCCTTGTCTTCCTCGTCCATTGGGATCTGATTGTACCCTGATGCCCCATCAATACATGAACACCTGCCCAATCCTGCAGCATTATCAACTAACACATCAATGTGAGGGAGAGGGAAGTCGTCTTTCAAGCTTGCTTTATTAAGATCCCTGTAGTCAACACACACCCGAACTCTCCCGTCCTTCTTCATTACCGGGACCACATTAGCTATCCATTGGGGATATTTGACCACTTCCAGGAACCCAGCATCATACTGTTTCTTGACTTCATCCCAAACCTTGAGCAGTGTGTCGGGATTCATTCTCCTTAGTTTCTGCTTCACCGGAATCGTTCCCGGAACTAAGGGAATTTTGTGCGTTACTATCTGAGGGTCCAAACCCACCATATCATCGTAGCTCCAGGAAAACACGTCGAGGAATTCTTTAAGCAGACTGATCGTATCTCCCAATTCTCCACTCTCCACTACCTTAAGTTCCCTTTTTACTTCCTCCGTGCCCAAGTTTATTGTGTGCGTTTCGTCCCCACAAGGCACGAGGGAGGGTTCATCCTTTTCACTGTCTTCTTGTGTAAGGTCTTCCTCAGAATCACTCGAAGTAATGGCAGTTATGGGGATTTCAAAATTAACCAGAGGGATTTCTGAGTCTATTGGATTATTAGGTGTTAATTGGTGAATAGTCCTGAATGAATAAAGAATAGAACGTGTTATAAGGATGGAATTAAAAAAAAGAAAGAAAGAGAGTATTGGATTTAAAATGCGCTATCAATTCATTAATATTAATGCCATAAGAAAAGGTCCATTTATAGTATTACACTTGTCACCATGGACAGAATGATCAAGTGTAGATAACCAGAGGTACTTTACTCGAAATTGAGTACAGGGACGTCTTCTGTCGTCCAGTTGTTCAGCTCTTGCCCCTCAGCCATTGGGGAGACTAGGGCCTCATACAAGGAATCCAGTTGGATGACATCGATGGATGGTTCATCGGGTGATTCTTCTACCTCTGCCGGATTTTCAATGACCGTCTTGGTGAAGACTTCGGTGATTCTCGGGACTACCTTCATCTTTCCCATCTCCTGGTCAAACCTCTGATCCCGAAGTATTTTCCTCATCCAGAACCGCCCATCCACGAGGGCATCCTCCTCATATCCCAAACCACAACGGCCTATCTTCTGAATAGCCGGTATGGGTTCCACGATTCCTTGCAGTGCGGTGCCCAAGCCTTTCCCCTCTTGATACCCGTTTCTCGACATCACTTTGGCCACCATAGCCATAGCTCCCTCCTTCCCGGTATCTTGCAGTTCAAGGGCCTGGAAAGAACTCCCCAACGATTCCTCAGCCACTTCCACATAAGGAAGTGATTGCGGCTTGGTAACCAGTATGGCTTCTTCGCCCCTTACAGTGATGATTTTGCCGTCCTTAATGTATTTAATCTTCTGGTGCAAAGTCGAAGGAACAGCATTCGCAGAATGGATCCACGGCCTTCCCAACAGCATAGTGTAAGCCGGCTCAATATTCATCACCTGGAACGTGACGTTGAAAGTACATGCACCGACTTGGATTGGCAAGTCAATGTCTCCCAGCACCTCTCTCCTGGTACCGTCAAAGGCTCTTACTACCATAACACTCTGACGTATATATAATTGGTCGACCGGTAGCCTGGCTAAGGTAGCGCTAGGCAGTACATTGAGGGCTGATCCATTATCGATGAGGACCTTGGCCACTATACAACCCTTACACTTCACAGTTACATGTAGAGCTTTATTGTGCCCTAAGCCTGCGGGGTCTACCTCCTCTTCAGAAAAGGCTACAAAGCTGGATGCTTGGATTTGTTCTACTATCTTCTCAAACTGCCCCGGAGTAATGTCGGGGTTTACAAAGGCTTGATCCAGGATTCTCTGTAAGGCTTGTCGGTGGACTTCCGAGCTCAAGATAAGTGATAACAGTGAAATCCGGGCGGGTGTTTTTCTCAACTGCTCCACCACATCATACTCGCTCTGTTTCATTATTTGGAGCAGCAGTTCTTCCTCTTCCTTATGTTCAGCGGGGTCTACTTCCCCTGCTTTCTCAACCTCCTCTTCTGTATTTCTTGATGACTCTCCCATTTTTACTTTCCCTTTCTTCTTTTCTCTTTCTTCGTTCCCATAACACCTCCCACTTCGAGTTATAAACTCGACTTCTTGCTCAGGGGAGGAGGACTTTGTGGTGATAACGGGCTAAGGACTAGTTCGGGGAGTAATGTTGCTAGTAGGTCCAGCATAAGTCATTCTGAAATGCTCGTGAGGAGCGAAACATGGTTTTGGTGGTGCCGGAGGTGAGGCGAGACTGGGAGTGGATGTACTGCTTGACGCTCCCTGAGTGAAAACTTGGAAATTATAATTCCATGGGACAGCATGAGTATTGGTGACGGGGAGCTGAGGCGGAGTTTGGATAACCGTTACTGGCGGTGAGACTACTGGGGGTGAGAAGGTGATTCTGGGCTTGGAGGTAGAAGTAGTTTGGCTGAACCTAGTGGTGTTCACTCCCCCTTCCGTCTTTGACTTTGTCTGACATCTCAGAACCTTGAGAGACAATAAGTTCCGGACCTCTTGCCTGAACCCCTCACAATCTTGCAGCTCATGGTCAGCTGCCCCTCCATGGTAAGGACACCCCGTACTCTCTTCGAATCCCGCAGCCTGAGGGCAAAGGTAGCCTTCCCTCATTGCTACAGCAAAAGTCTCCTTAAAGTAAGGAACCAGCTTATCCACTTCTGGTGTTGATCCTTCTCCCTTAGACTCTATCATATTTACACCACTGCCCGCATTATGGTTAGGCAGTGGGTTTGAGGTAACATTGGGGAGGGAACCATTTCCCTCGACCTTCAACCACCCGTTTCGGATTAAAGCGTGCACTCTCCCTCTGAGTGCCCCGCAATTGTCGGTTGAGTGCCCTTGTGCTCCTCCATGATACTCACAACGGGCAGTGGCATCATACCACCTGGGATATGGCGGCTGGATTGGGTCCAAGGGGACTGGTACAATTTGGTTTATACCGACAAGGTATCGGTATATTTCACTGAGAGGGAGGGGAAGAGGTGGATCAGGGTTCCTTGGAGGTCTTGGGTTGTTTTGTGGTGGTCTTGGTTGAACGGGAGGAGGAGGTGGTCTTGGTTGGAAATTTGTAGGTGGGGCATATTGTGGGCGTGGTTGTGGATAATTTGGGAGAGGAGGTGGAATGTTTGCGATGGTTTGGCCATGAGAGGGAGGATATGGCCGGTAGTTATTTTGGGGAAACTGGGAGTAATTATTCTGCCGAGTGATGGAATGCACGTCACTCTCCTTTTTCTTGCCAAAATTGGCAGTTTTCTTTGCAGGGTTCTCACCGACTCTGCACTGCCCCATTCTTAAGTTGGCTTCAATTCTCTCACCCGTCTGGATGATGTCAGAGAAACTGTTGGAAGTGTTCCCAATCATCAAGTTGAAGTAGGGAGCCTTCAAAGTCTCAATAAATAGAGAGCAACCTGACTCATTGTCGATCCAGGAGGGTGGACTTCGCCGCCTTTTCTCTCCATCTTTGGGCATACTCCTTGAAGCTTTCCGGTCTTTCGCACTGATTCTCAAGATCCCTCCTTGTGGGGCCACATCGCAGATTAAATTTGTACTTCAAAAGGCCTCGGCTAAATCCTTCCAGGAGCGTAGTCTGCTCCTATCTAACTGAACACACCACCTCAGGGTTGCTCCAGAGAGGCTCTCGTGGAAGAAGTGGATTAACAATCTGTCATCATCTGTCATAGAAGACATCTTAGCAATATAGGTGGCTAAATGAATTCGTGGGTCCGAATTCCCAGTATACTTGTCAAAATCGGGGACCTTGAATTTAGGAGGTACCACCACATCGGGAACCAATCTAAGTGATGCCACATCCACAGAGCCATACATATTCAGCCCTTCAATTGCTCTCAATCTTTCCTCTAGAGCGCATAGCTCGCTTTCTTTTGACTTATTTTCCCCTCCCACTGCCTGGGATATTCCCCCAGTTGGGAGATGAGGGGTGAAGTGAATTGGAGGGATTGAATTTGAAGGGTAAGGGTCGGTGTTTGGAATGGTTGGGTAATGAGAGTAAGGTAGGTCATTATTTGTGGTAACCGGATTGACAGTGATTGTCGGGTCCGGGATGGGAGACTGAAAGGTAAAAGAAGTTGAAGCTTGATGAGGATCATTTGTCGTAGGAGGCGGAGGAGGTAATGGTGGGCTAGGCTCTGAAGCAGGCTTATTCTGAGACATTTCCTTCATTAGTCTCATAATTTCAGAAAGCTGATCTTTCAACTCGGAGACCTGCCCCTGTAGGTTCTGTACTTGTTCCTGATTTTCCATTATCTTCCTTGTTCGAGATCTTGTTAAGTACACTCGCTTAGGTTGAACCGTGTGCTTGGTCAGACTCGCCTTGTTTGAATCAATATTGATTTCCTGTGAGGGGTAAAAAAGAAAATTTTAAATGAATTTGAATTTTGCAAAAAACTAAAAGTCCTGGTCTGGACGAAGGATACAGTGGCATTTGAGAGCCAGATTGAAATCTGTAAAAGGATAATCGCATCAACTTTATCATGGCATCGTTCGATAGTCTAACTGCGAATGACTGGATTGAATGCGCGTTTATGATACCTGTCCATATAGCGCATTCAATTTTTCGCACAACCCTAGCGAGGGAGTTCCTACGGGAGTCATACTATTCATTCACAAATTTGCTAAACAATGATCCAAAAATCATTTCATTAACTGAATAATTTGTACACCATATTCTTTACATCGGCCTAGGCTCTGGAAGGTTCTTTATAATAAGATGACATCTTTTGAGATACTCATATAACCTCTCTTCTTGCTTGGCAGGGTCGAATGCTTTCAGAGCGTACTTGGATTCAGGTAATAATTCTTGTTTTCCCTGTGCTATTATTCTCTCCAGCTGGTCAACATTCTCTTTCAACTCTTGGTAGAGAGCAGTTTGTTTTTCCTTTTCCTTTCTTTCCTTAGCACACTCTTTCAAGATATCGCTGATGAGTTGTGCCTGTCCTTTCAATTCGAGCTTCTTCTTTTTGTTTTCTTGCTTATATTCTTCAACGAGTACCTTTTGGTATTCCATCTTCTCCTGAAGCTTACTATTCTGCACTTTCGCTTCTTTTACCTCAGCTTGGAGAGAGTCTCTTTCCTTTTCCCACTGTACCTCTTGCTCTTCGAACCCCATCCTTTCGGCCCTTGTCTCTTCCTTGAGCCTTCTCACTTTTCTTTTAAGTTTCTGCTGTTGGTCCTCCAACTGTTTTATTTGTTCTTGCAGTTGTGAGTTTTCGGCGTTAGCCTTTCGTAGTGAGTTATCCAGATGGTCATCCGTTTGTTCTAACAGGGCCTCTTGGAGCGGGTTGCTGTCTTTGAATTCCACAGTTGAGTGTTCTCGGTCCCTGTCAGCCCTCCATTTAAGATAATCGCCCGAGGCACTTGGGCCTTTAGGCGATCTCTCAACCAGAGTGATGTTTTCCCAAGACTTGCGAGCCAGTTTCAACCCTTTCTCTTCCTTGAGCTCGTGGTAGAAGTGACCTCGGTGGTATTCTTCAATGTTGATCACAGACTGTGTTGAGCCGAACTGCCTCATTACCAATGCCGGAGTGTAACTTGTGTATCCAGTTACTCCGATTAGAGGTACCGATTGATTACCTCCCGTACCGATCAAAACAGGTTGACACGTCGCCCACGCCTTCCTCCAACAAGAATTATGGCTATTGAAACTCGTAATCCGCTCCCACCATCGCTGCTCATTCTTCGTGATCGACATTAACCGGATCATTCTCTCGATGGGAGTCTGGTCAAGGTACCAAGTTAATCCCTTTGTCTCCACAGGACACATGTGACTGATAGTCCAGAGGTATAGCAATTGAGAACAACACTTAATGGATCCTTTGCCCTGTTGTCTGCAGTAGGTTAGGGTTAACAAGGTTTCCGCAAGAATCGCAGGTATCAGATTGATCTCCTGCCTTTCTATCGCCCGAATACTTCCACCGCGCTGCAAGTTATGATCCCTAATGGTCCCGGGAACAAAATCAGACCGTAGATTCCCAAGGCGAGTACTACTGAAGCTTGATCCCACTGTTTCTCTTGGAGGTACTGGTCTAGCCACTTCTGGAGATATGTCCAATACCATCCATGTGTGTTTCCTTTGACTGTTTCTTTTGACTTCGCGTCCTCCGAAGGAATGACCAACAAATGTGTTAATCGTTTCCAGGTCTGCCTATGTTCGAGGTGTAGGTAGATCCGGTTCTGTAATGAGTAAGGAATCCGTAGTAATGCCTGATATTCTTCCATAGTGGGAACCGTATCAATGTCATTGAAAGAGAATACCCCGTACTTAGGATTCCAAACTAACAACATGGCCTTTAATGCCGGGATTTGGACATTGACTTGCATTAAGGTGGCAATCCTTCCGTACTTCTCTTCAAATCGTACCTTGACCTGATCGGGAAGCGACCTCCATCTATTAGACAGACCCTCGAGGTTGTTCATTCTGACCTCTATTTTGTCCAGATCTAGTGAAGGTATTGAGCTAGCGTGTGCCTCGGAAACATCATTTTACGAGGGTACCGACCTATGAGCTGATTCGGACCAAAGTTTAGCATTCTGAACCTTTTCTGCCTACTGACTCGAGGATACCATGATAAAAATGATGCCTATCCTTTTACAGACTCTTGGTTTGGTAATGCCTGCGGGAAAACTCGTTAGCAAGATAAACTTGGGCAACTTTGAATTTTACTGCTAACACATTTATCAAAGTAGGAAAATGTGTGGGTGTCTCAGTAAAATTCAAGATTATTCTCACAAAAATGAACAAAAAGGAAATTAAAGCAGAGCAGGGTAAGAGTAAGTATGCCCCTTTTGTCCTATAGTAGGGAGACTCCTAATACCGGGTGAGCACTACCTATCTGGATAGTTCTATCTCATAAGGTAGTTTACTAAGGCTTTCAGCTATTGTGATAGTTTAGCTCAGGATCTAATTTTCTAAAAGCCACAGGTTCCCAAATCGCCCCTACTGTAAACAGTAGAGCCCCATTCTACCCCCATGATATTGTCGGGAAAATTCCACGGGTATCACGGTAAATAGAACGAGTTTCAATTTGAGCAGAAGCCTTCACGGATACTAACGGGGTAAAACCCACGGGTACCGCTACATGACCCCCTCCTACTTTCCTAAAAGGGTAAGAAAGCCCGGGTTAGGACCAAAGTGTGTGAGGACATCGTGAGAGTGCTCGGTGTGTGAAGGGACACCTTTACCTCTTCCCAATTCAGGGGGATTTTATTTTTCCATTTTTCCCTTTTTCCTTTTTTTTGAATGAAGAGCACTGTAGGAGATAGAACAGGCGAAGCAAACAAAATAGTTAGCAGCAATAACAATAATAAAACATCACCGAATGAGCCCATCTAACTATAATTTGATCTGACAAAATTAAATCTACCTTTGGATCACTGGACCGGGGTTCGGTCGTCCCCAGTGGAGTCGCCAAGCTGTCGCAAGGGATTTTGCGGTCGCCCGGACGATCACTCACCGAAGTGGAAAAGAGTGAGGAGTCGCCACCTTAGTTTTGAGGGAAACTAAAGAAAACCGTTTGAGAAGTTAAATAAAAAATGAAACCACTTCAAGACAGAGATTCTAGGTTCGGGGTCCGTAAACGGGTGGAGAAGGTGTTAGGCACCCCACCTCATCCCTTAATAAGGGTAAGTAGATTTAATTTTGCGTTCTTTATAAATTAGTTAGGAGGGCTTGAATGGGAATGTTAATCCTTTTGTCAAAAGGAAATTTTGATGTTTCACTAAATTCGGATCACCCAGGTACATAAGTAAATGAGACAACCTTAGTGAATCGACGTCGCGAATCATTTTTGGTTTTGGGGTTATCTTACGTACAGGTTAAGACTTGGTGTGAGGATCGGATAAGAACTCTCCTCCGATCTCTTTTAGATTATTTATTAAAATTATGATTGGAGATCGGATAAGAACCCTCCTCCGCTCTCCTTTAAAATTTTGAGTTGGGACCGGATAAGAACTCTCCTCCGATCTCTTTTAGATTATTTATTAAAATTTTGAGTTGAGACCGGATAAGAACTCTCTTCCGATCTCTTTTAGATATTTATTAAAATTACGATTGGAGATCGGATAAGAACCCTCCTCCGATCTCTTTTAGGTATTTATTAAAATTTTGAATTGAGACCGGATAAGAACTCTCTTCCGATCTCTTTTAAGTTAACAGGAACCTGAATGGGATCTCCCCCTTCCGTTTTTTTTTCTTTTTTTTTTTTCCACTCGAACTGCTCGCAACAATTTCTTTTACCTTCAGCAATCAATGGCTCAGCTATGTAGATCACAGAAAATTACGCGAAATCAAAAAAAAGATCATGAAAAAAGACCAAACGGGTTAAAAGATATGGCCTCCCGAAGGAATAGGATGAATATGAATAAATTGTGGGCGAAAAGCATAGCGGGTGCGATCATACCAGCACTAGTGCACCGGATCCCATCAGAACTCCGAAGTTAAACGTGCTTGGGCGAGAGCAGTACTAAGATGGGTGACCTCTTGGGAAGTCCTCGTGTTGCACCCCTTTTCTTTTCTTTTCTTTTCTTTTTTTCACTCGAACTCCTCGCAACAACTTCTTTTACCTTCAGCAATCAATGGCTCGTCTATTCCCAGATCGCAAAAAGTTACGGGCGGTTCGGGAAGTTGCGGGGCATGGGCCCACGCGGCGTTTCGGGAAGGGCAAGGTCGGGGCGGGGTCCTCGTGTTGCACCCCTTTTCTTTTCTTTTCTTTTCTCTTTTTCACTCGAACTCCTCGCAACAACTTCTTTTACCTTCAGCAATCAATGGCTCGTCTATTCCCAGATCGCAAAGAGTTAGGGGCGGTTCGGGAAGTTGCGGGGCATGGGGCCCACGCGGCGTTTCGGGAAGGGCAAGGTCAGGGCGGGGAGGGCGAGGGGAGAATATGAATAAATTGTGGGCGAAAAGCATAGCGGGTGCGATCATACTAGCACTAGTGCACCGGATCCCATCAGAACTCCGAAGTTAAACGTGCTTGGGCGAGAGCAGTACTAAGATGGGTGACCTCTTGGGAAGTCCTCGTGTTGCACCCCTTTTCTTTTCTTCTTTTTTTTTTTTCACTCGAACACCTTGCAACAACTTCTTTTACCTTCAGCAATCAATGGCTCGTCTATTCCCGGATCGCAAAGTTACAGGCGGTTCGGGAAGTTGCGGGCATGGGCTCTGCAGCGTTCGGGAAGGGCAAGGTGGAGGCGGGGTCTCGTGTTGCACACCTTTTCTTTTCTTTTCTTTTTTTTTTTCACTCAAACTCCTCGCAACAACTTCTTTTACCTTCAGCAATCAATGGCTCGCCTATTCCCAGATAGCAAAAAGTTACGGCGGTTCGGGAAGTTGCCGGCATGGGGCTCACGCAGCGTTTCAGGAAGGGCAAGGTCGGGGCGGGGAGGGCGAGGGGAGAATATGAATAAATTGTGGGCGAAAAGCATAGCGGGTGCGATCATACCAGCACTAGTGCACCGGATCTCATCAGAACTCCGAAGTTAAATGTGCTTGGGCGAGAGCAGTACTAAGATGGGTGACCTCTTGGGAAGTCCTCGTGTTGCACCCTTTTTCTTTTCTTTTTTTGTTTTTTTTTTGTTTTTTTTTTCCCACTCGAACTGCTCGCAACAATTTCTTTTACCTTCAGCAATCAATGGCTCAGCTATGTAGATCACAGAAAATTACGCGAAATGAAAAAAAAGATCACGAAAAAAGACCAAACGGGTGAAAAGATATGGCCTCCCGAAGGAATAGGATGAATATGAATAAATTGTGGGCGAAAAGCATAGCGGGTGCGATCATACCAGCACTAGTGCACCGGATCCCATCAGAACTCCGAAGTTAAACGTGCTTGGGCGAGAGCAGTACTAAGATGGGTGACCTCTTGGGAAGTCCTCGTGTTGCACCCCTTTTCTTTTCTTTTCTTTTCTTTTCTTTTTTTCACTCGAACTCCTCGCAACAACTTCTTTTACCTTCAGCAATCAATGGCTCGTCTATTCCCAGATCGCAAAAAGTTACGGGCGGTTCGGGAAGTTGCGGGGCGTGGGGCCCACGCGGCGTTTCGGGAAGGGCAAGGTCGGGGCGGGGAGGGCGAGGGGAGAATATGAATAAATTGTGGGCGAAAAGCATAGCGGGTGCGATCATACCAGCACTAGTGCACCGGATCCCATCAGAACATCGAAGTTAAACGTGCTTGGGCGAGAGCAGTACTAAGATGGGTAACCTCTTGGGAAGTCCTCGTGTTGCATCCTTTTTCTTTTCTTTTTTTGTTTTTTTTTTTTTCCCACTCGAACTGCTCGCAACAATTTCTTTAACCTTCAGCAATCAATGGCTCAGCTATGTAGATCACAGAAAATTACGCGAAATGAAAAAAAAGATCACGAAAAAAGACCAAACGGGTGAAAAGATATGGCCTCCCGAAGGAATAGGATGAATATGAATAAATTGTGGGCGAAAAGCATAGCGGGTGCGATCATACCAGCACTAGTGCACCGGATCCCATCAGAACTCCGAAGTTAAACGTGCTTGGGAGAGTGCAGTACTAAGATGGGTGACCTCTTGGGAAGTCCTCGTGTTGCACCCCTTTTCTTTTCTTTTCTTTTCTTTTCTTTTCTTTTTTTCACTCGAACTCCTCGCAATAACTTCTTCTACCTTCAGCAATCAGTGGCTCGTCTATGCCCAGATCGCAAAAAGTTACGGGCGGTTCGGGAAGTTACGGGGCGTGGGGCCACGCGGCATTTCGGGAAGGGCAATGTGACACCCCTTACCCGTGTACAGTATACCCGAGTAAGTAATGCTACACGGTGTACCGGCACACTCTAATATACCTTAATTAATTTATATCATGCTTTTGAATATAATTTATGAAATATAATTTATTTAAGCCATTTATCAAAATTAATATTTATTTGAGGTTCCGAAAATTTTAAAGAAAATCCGGCAGAGTGCCGGCTAAAAATGGAGAAAACAGTTCTTCGGAACCTGTGAAAAACACTTCCAATATTCATATTCAATCATTCTCAACAATTTTCAATTTCAGTTCTCAATCATCCATCACATATGATAATCAAGTATAAATCACAAATAAACATTCTCTTTTCCATTCCCAAACACAATTCTCATTATTTACATGATCATCAAAATACATTTCATAAGTTCAACTACATATGAGAAAATGAAAATTTAGTTACAAAATACCAAAATGACACCTAGTGTCCTACCAATGCACTACAGAAGTTGAGGTGACACGGACACTGTGTAGAGCTGTAGGATGGACTCACCCAGTCTGCGGTCTACTGGGCTCACGATCTGTATCTCCAGAACCTACGCGTGGCAAAAGCAACGCGCTAAGCAATAATGCTTAGTGGTGCAATAATAAAATAAAAGAAATAGTAAGAAAACAAATATGTAGTGAATGTATATGTTTTATTCGTTTTGAATTTGTACATCATTAACTTTGTCCACTTTCATTCATTTGGTTGCCCAAGTAACCTACACTAGATGACTGGACTGGATAAACGGGTAAACTGGCACTGGGTATCAAGTACCTCGGGCCGTCACACCATCGGTCACATATGCATCTCCCGGTGTGTGAGCAGCGACTAACAAGCTGTGATAACATCAGACACAAGGCCAAAGCTCAATACAAGGTCAGAATGGCTAAAAGCCATAAAATCACAGAATGGCATAATGCCATGTGCAGTACTGCTAACTGAACCCTATTGGCATTCCAAACCAATCTTGTTAGGTATACTGGGGCATTTGATACTTTTGAATTCTTCAATTTTTGAATTTCAAGTTTTTGTGTCACTATTCACCTCATTGGTCAACAAAAATGTTGACTTTTGGATAGAAAATAGGTACATTGGTTTTAACACTCCCAATGTACCACATTTTACATTTAAAACTTGTTGGAATTGAGCACCCATGCCATTTCTAAACTTAAAACCAAGAGAGCAAAATTTTCAGTTTTTGTGACCCAAATTTACTGTTCCATTGGGCCCTGTTGCAGTAGGAATTTGAGGGAATGGTAAACATGAAAGTTGTTCCTTATTTTGTCTAGTTGAATTTCGTTTTTTGAATCACTCCATTTGGAGTTTTGTAGCTCCAGATATGGTCCAAAAACCACAGCTGGCCGGATTGCCAAAACTGCAGAATTACCAAATCTACAGTACCATAAACAGTGACTGTGATTGCATTTTTGAATAGGTTCTGGCCATAATTTGGGGTAGGTTTCTTCATAAAAGTTGTTTTTCTAGGTCTTACCTTGTTGCTGTAAAAATTTCAGGTCAATTGACCAAATCTACAGTGAGTTATGGCAAAATGAACAATTACTGTTCATTTGGTCATTTCTGCAGGTGCTGTTGCAGGGTATTCGGATTGGGGCCAACTTTTGGTCCACTTGCTTTGGTCTTTTGGGCATGGTTTCTTCAGAAAAATTGTGCCATTATAAGTCTAGTTTCATGTCCAATTGGCCAAACACCAATTGGACCTACACAGCCAAAGTTATGGCTGTCTAAGTGGGCTGGAATCACAGCCACCCTGCTGCATTCACTAGGCAGCATACTCATTCACTTTGCCATGCTATATTTCAGTCCAAATTATGGTCAACTTACCTAAAATAGTCACTAATTGACCATTAAAATGTTCTCTAACAATTTCCTAAGCCAAGTCAAATTTTCACTTCTCAAAACCCTAGTTTCCATTATAAGTTTTCACAACATACCTTAATTACTAACTCATTCACTAACCACATGTATACATGCTTCAAACATGATCTCTAATCCACTTTAAGTCCATCAAAACACTCCATCATTGTTCCTTCCTTAGGGCTGCCGAAATTCATGGTAGGCATATACACAAATTTGGTTCATTTAATTCACAAATTCATGTTGATTTCAAGTCCCTAACATGGGAAATAAGAGTTTTAAGTAGATAGGTGCACTAACCTTTAAGTGGCACTTCTTGGACTTGTATTTTCCTTAGAATTTCTCCTCTTTGTGGCTGCCTAGAGCTTCCTTAGGGTGTGTAGATTAATTTTAGTGAAGATAACTTAGGGTTTTGGGGTGAGGTTTGAGAGGTTTTTAAGCTTGATTGAAGATGTTAATGGAGGTTTAGGTATGGCTTGGGTTTTGGCTGGTTTGGGGAAGGAGATGGCTGCTGGCTTTTTGATTTTTTTTGGTCTCAATTTGTCTCTTTTATTAGTTAGTTAATTGGTCATTTAATTGTGATTGGTTATAGCTTTTAAATGACATCATCAAGATCTCATAAATGAGCTTTTGTTTTTATTTTTCTTTTCTTTTCATCACTACTCAATTTCAATTTAATTTTTAGTAATGTTTCTTCATATTTTATGTCATATTAATTATTTACTTAACTGGACAAGTCGGCCAAAAATCACCTCTGAAGGCGAAATGACCAAAATGCCCTCCGTTTGGCTTAACGGGTCAAAATTGTCTGTACCGATTGAAAAATTTTTCTAAATATTTTCTTGGCATTCTAATGCCATAGGAACCTCAATGACCCTTCTCTGGAGTCCCAATAATTATTTTATGAATTTTTACCCGGGTCTAGGGCTCCTAGTTGCGAGAACCGCAACTTCCCTCTGCGTTACCCATCGCTTGGGCATCGGCTCCTTTGACTTAATTGTATTTTATATCTAAAAATTTTACTAAATTTTTTTTATTAATATTTGAGTTAATTATGGTTCCTGACTTTAGTTAATTATGGGCGAGAGTAGTACTAAGATGGGTGACCTCTTGGGAAGTCCTCGTGTTGCACCCTTTTTCTTTTCTTTTTTTGTTTTTTTTTTGTTTTTTTTTCCACTCGAACTGCTCGCAACAATTTCTTTTACCTTCAGCAATCAATGGCTCAGCTATGTAGATCACAGAAAATTACGCGAAATGAAAAAAAAGATCACGAAAAAAGACCAAACGGGTGAAAAGATATGGCCTCCCGAAGGAATAGGATGAATATGAATAAATTGTGGGCGAAAAGTATAGCGGGTGCCATCATACCAGCACTAGTGCACCGGATCCCATCAGAACTCTGAAGTTAAACATGCTTGGGCGAGAGCAGTACTAAGATGGGTGACCTCTTGGGAAGTCCTCGTGTTGCACCCCTTTTCTTTTCTTTTCTTTTTTTCACTCGAACTCCTCGCAACAACTTCTTTTACCTTCAGCAATCAATGGCTCGTCTATTCCCAGATCGCAAAAAGTTACGGGCGGTTCGGGAAGTTGCGGGGCGTGGGGCCCACGCGGCGTTTCGGGAAGGGCAAGGTCGGGGCGGGGAGGGCGAGGGGAGAATATGAATAAATTGTGGGCGAAAAGCATAGCGGGTGCGATCATACCAGCACTAGTGCACCGGATCCCATCAGAACTCCGAAGTTAAACGTGCTTGGGCGAGAGCAGTACTAAGATGGGTGACCTCTTGGGAAGTCCTCGTGTTGCACCCTTTTTCTTTTCTTTTTTTGTTTTTTTTTTTTCACTCGAACTGCTCGCAACAATTTCTTTTACCTTCAGCAATCAATGGCTCAGCTATGTAGATCACAGAAAATTACGCGAAATGAAAAAAAAGATCACGAAAAAAGACCAAACGGGTGAAAAGATATGGCCTCCCGAAGGAATAGGATGAATATGAATAAATTGTGGGCGAAAAGCATAGCGGGTGCGATCATACCAGCACTAGTGCACCGGATCCCATCAGAACTCCGAAGTTAAACGTGCTTGGGCGAGAGCAGTACTAAGATGGGTGACCTCTTGGGAAGTCCTCGTGTTGCACCCCTTTTCTTTTCTTTTCTTTTTTTCACTCGAACTCCTCGCAACAACTTCTTTTACCTTCAGCAATCAATGGCTCGTCTATTCCCAGATCGCAAAAAGTTACGGGCGGTTCGGGAAGTTGCGGGGCGCGGCGTCCACGCGGCATTTCGGGAAGGGCAAGGTCGGGGCGGGGAGGGCGAGGGGAGAATATGAATAAATTGTGGGCGAAAAGCATAGCGGGTGCGATCATACTAGCACTAGTGTACCGGATCCCATCAGAACTCCGAAGTTAAACGTGTTTGGGCGAGAGCAGTACTAAGATGGGTGACCTCTTGGGAAGTCCTCGTGTTGCACCCTTTTTCTTTTCTTTTTTTGTTTTTTTTTGTTTTTAACTCGAACTGCTCGCAACAATTTCTTTTACCTTCAGCAATCAATGGCTCAGCTATGTAGATCACAGAAAATTACGCGAAATGAAAAAAAAGATCACGAAAAAAGACCAAACGGGTGAAAAGATATGGCCTCCCGAAGGAATAGGATGAATATGAATAAATTGTGGGCGAAAAGCATAGCGGGTGCGATCATACCAGCACTAGTGCACCGGATCCCATCAGAACTCCGAAGTTAAACGTGCTTGGGCGAAAGCAGTACTAAGATGGGTGACCTCTTGGGAATTCCTCGTGTTGCACCCCTTTTCTTTTCTTTTCTTTTTTTCACTCGAACTCCTCGCAACAACTTCTTTTACCTTCAGCAATCAATTGCTCGTCTATTCCCAGATCGCAAAAAGTTACGGGCGGTTCGGGAAGTTGCGGGGCGTGGGGCCCACGCGGCGTTTTGGGAAGGGCAAGGTCGGGGTGGGGAGGGCGAGGGGAGAATGTGAATAAATTGTGGGCGAAAAGCATAGCGGGTGCGATCATACAAGCACTAGTGCACCGGATCCCATCAGAACTCCGAAGTTAAACGTGCTTGGGCGAGAGCAGTACTAAGATGGGTGGCCTCTTGGGAAGTCCTCGTGTTGCACCCTTTTTCTTTTCTTTTTTTATTTTTATTTTTTTTCCACTCGAACTGCTCGCAACAATTTCTTTTACCTTCAGCAATCAATGGCTCAGCTATGTAGATCACAGAAAATTACGCGAAATCAAAAAAAAGATCATGAAAAAAGACCAAACGGGTTAAAAGATATGGCCTCCCGAAGGAATAGGATGAATATGAATAAATTGTGGGCGAAAAGCATAGCGGGTGCGATCATACCAGCACTAGTGCACCGGATCCCATCAGAACTCCGAAATTAAACGTGCTTGGGCGAGAGTAGTACTAAGATGGGTGACCTCTTGGAAAGTCCTCGTGTCGCACCCCTTTTCTTTTCTTTTCTTTTCTTCTTTTCACTCGAACTCCTCGCAACAACAACTTTTACCTTCAGCAATCAATGCCTCGTCTATTCCCAGATCGAAAAAGTTACGGGCGGTTCGGGAAGTTGCGGGGCGTGGGGCCCACGCGGCGTTTCGGGAAGGGCAAGGTCAGGGCTGGGAGGGCGAGGGGAGAATATGAATAAATTGTGGGCGAAAAGCATAGCGGGTGCGGTCATACCAGCACTAGTGCACCGGATCCCATCAGAACTCTGAAGTTAAACGTGCTTTGGCGAGAGCAGTACTAAGATGGGTGACCTCTTGGGAAATCCTCGTGTTGCACCCTTTTTCTTTTCTTTTTTTGTTTTTTTTTTTTTCACTCGAACTGCTCGCAACAATTTCTTTTACATTCAGCAATCAATGGCTCAGCTATGTAGATCACAGAAAATTACGCGAAATGAAAAAAAAGATCACGAAAAAAGACCAAACGGGTGAAAAGATATGGCCTCCCGAAGGAATAGGATGAATATGAATAAATTGTGGGCGAAAAGCATAGCGGGTGAGATCATACCAGCACTAGTGCACCGGATCCCATCAGAACTCCGAAGTTAAACGTGCTTGGGCGAGAAGCGATGCTAAGATGGGTGACCTCTTGGGAAGTCCTCGTGTTGCACCCCTTTTCTTTTCTTTTCTTTTCTTTTCTTTTTTTCACTCGAACTCCTCGCAACAACTTCTTTTACCTTCAGCAATCAATGGCTCGTCTATTCCCAGATCGCAAAAAGTTACTGGCGGTTCGGGAAGTTGCGGGGCATGGGGCCCAGGCGGCGTTTCGGGAAGGGCAAGGTCGGGGCGGGGAGGGCGAGGGGAGAATATGAATAAATTGTGAGCGAAAAGCATAGCGGGTGCGATCATACCAGCACTAGTGCATCGGATCCCATCAGAACTCCGAAGTTAAATGTGCTTGGGCTAGAGCAGTACTAAGATGGGTGACCTCTTGGGAAGTCCTCGTGTTGCACCCTTTTTCTTTTCTTTTTTTGTTTTTTTTTTTTTTTTCACTCGAACTGCTCACAACAATTTCTTTTACCTTCAGCAATCAATGGCTCAGCTATGTGGATCACAGAAAATTGCGCGAAATGAAAAAAGAGATCACGAAAAAAGACCAAACGGGTGAAAAGATATGGCCTCCGTAAGGAATAGGATGAATATGAATAAATTGTGGGCGAAAAGCATAGCGAGTGCCATCATACCAGCACTAGTGCACCGGATCCCATCAGAACTCCGAAGTTAAACGTGCTTGGGCGAGAGCAGTACTAAGATGGGTGACCTCTTGGGAAGTCCTCGTGTTGCACCCCTTTTCTTTTCTTTTCTTTTCTTTTTTTCACTCGAACTCCTCGCAACAACTTCTTTTACCTTCAGCAATCAATTGCTCGTCTATTCCCAGATCGCAAAAAGTTACGGGTGGTTCGGGAAGTTGCGGGGCGTGGGGCCCACGTGGCGTTTTGGGAAGGGCAAGGTCGGGGCGGGGAGGACGAGGCGAGAATGTGAATAAATTGTGGGCGAAAAGCATAGCGGGTGCGATCATACAAGCACTAGTGCACCGGATTCAATCAGAACTCCGAAGTTAAACGTGCTTGGGCGAGAGCAGTACTAAGATTGGTGACCTCCTGGGAAGTCCTCGTGTTGCACCATTTTTCTTTTCTTTTTTTGTTTTTTTTCTTTTTCCACTCGAACTGCTCGCAACAATTTCTTTTACCTTCAGCAATCAATGGCTCAGCTATGTAGATCACAGGAAATTACGAGAAATGGAAGAAAATATCACGAAAAAAGACAAAACGGGTGAAAAAATATGGCCTCTCGAAGGAATAGGATGAATATGAATAAATTATGGGCGAAAAGCATAGCCGGTGCGATCATACCAGCAGCACTAGTGCACCGGATCCCATCAGAACTCCGAAGTTAAGCGTGCTTGGGCGAGAGCAGTACTAAGATGGGTGACCTCTTGGGAAGTCCTCGTGTTTCACCCCTTTTCTTTTCTTTTCTTTTCTTTTTTTCACTCGAACTCCTCGCAACAACAACTTTTACCTTCAGCAATCAATGGCTCGTCTATTCCCAGATCGCAAAAAGTTACGGGCGGTTCGAGAAGTTGCGGGGCGTGGGGCCCACGCGGCGTTTCGGGAAGGGCAAGGTCGGGGCGGGGAGGGCGAGGGGAGAATTCGAATAAATTGTGGGCGAAAAGCATAGCGGGTGCGATCATACCAGCACTAGTGCACCGGATCCCATCAGAACTCCGAAGTTAAACGTGCTGGGGAGAGAACAGTACTAAGATGGGTGACCTCTTGGGAAGTCCTCGTGTTGCACCCTTTTTCTTTTCTTTTTTTGTTTTTTTTTTTTCACTCGAACTGCTCGCAACAATTTCTTTTACCTTCAGCAATCAATGGCTCAGCTATGTAGATCACAGAAAATTACGCGAAATGAAAAAAAAAAAGATCACGAAAAAAGACCAAACGGGTGAAAAGATATGGCCTCCCGAAGGAATAGGATGAATATGAATAAATTGTGGGCGAAAAGCATAGCGGGTGCGATCATACCAGCACCAGTGCACCGGATCCCATCAGAACTCCGAATTTAAACGTGCTTGGGCGAGAGCAGTACTAAGATGGGTGACCTCTTGGGAAGTCCTCGTGTTGCACCCCTTTTCTTTTCCTTTCTTTTCTTTTTTTGTAACACCCCTATTGGTATAGCCTGGTATATTTCACTATTCTGGTGACCGGTGTCTGTCCGGACAATTAAGGAGATTAGAACCACACTTAAGACAACTTGAGAAGCCATAAACACAAATAATTAGTAATGTTTAATTAGTTAACTATAAATAAGAAAAACAGAACATAAGAGGTTAAACGAGCCGAGAGTCACAGCGATGAGTGACCTCCTCGAGAACAGCTGAAGTCGTTTTAAACTCAAATTTCGAACCGTAAAAAGTGACGCTGCGGTCCTTAGGACCCTTATGAACACAGTGGAAAAGAGAAAACCACGAAAAAGAACTGTTAAGTCAGTCAAATAATTAGGTCAGGGAGCCGAAAGAAATATGGAATTATTTGCAAACCGGGATGAACCGGCGAGGGGCAATTTGGTCAATTGACCCCGAGAGCTGACTCCTGACCTAACTATCAAATAAAATCGGAGAAAAGAAAATTTCGGAATCGAGAATTAAATTAAAGTACTAATAGAAAAAAAAATAAATAGAAAAAAAGAAAAGGAAAGTGGTTGGAAAAGTCAAAGGGATGACATCATGTATGATGTCATAAAGGTTTAATTAAATTATTTTATTAATTAGAGAATTTTGGTCTTCAAAAAGGGATAAGACTAAGGAAAATAAAACAAAAAAAAATTTAGAAAAGTCTCTTCTTCCTTCCATCTTGCCGCCCCATCATTCCCAAATTCCCTCCATGAAAATTTCTTCCTTCAAGCTTACATTTAAGCTTAATTCTCTTTGTTTAACCTTCATAACTTCCTTAAATACCTCACTAGAACCTTTAATCTCAACTTAAGCACAAGAAAGAAAGAGGAAAGAAAGAGAACAATTGAAGGCTTGGCATTTAAATTGAGGTTAGTATGCTAAACTCTTTATTTATCCATTCAAATGCATGTTTAGGTAATTAAGTGAGCTTAGAACTTGATTTAAATGAAACAAATATGGGGGAAGAATTAAACTGAAATTTCGGGCAGCTTGAGAGGAGTATGGTTTGCATGAATATGATGCAATTGAATGAGTTTAGAAACCTTACTTAGTTAAATGATTAACATTAAAATCATTAGAAGTAGTTAAATGCAAGAGTTAGTGAGATTAGGGTTTCAATGCTAGGGTTTATGAACCAAAATTTGGAGAAATGCATAAATGGCATGTTTAACCTATTGTGAAATGAGATAATGGTCAATTATGACCAAATAAGTTGTGTGGGAATGGTAGGAAATTAAACCAAATTCGTAGGTCAATGGTCATGCTGCTGGCAGCATGATCAAACCCACTTTGAAGGACCAAAACTCAAATTTTACAAGTCCAATTGATATATCACCAATTGGAGATGAAAATAGACATAAAAGAGCACAATTTTCATTAAGGAACCATGGCCAAAAACTGACCAAAACTTGGTGAAACAATTGACCAAAGTGAATTGATAGCAGGCTGCCACTGCACTAAACTGACCAAATGAGCGATGCTGTTCATTTGGTCATAACTCGAGTTAGACAGGTCAAATTGACCTGAAATTTGGCCAGGCGTTAGAGGGCATATAGATCTAAAACTTTCATGAAGAAAATCACCCCAAATTATGCCATTAACCCATTCAAATTATTGAGCAAAGTTAGGTTACCAAACCTGCAACTCTGCAGAATTTTCATTGAGCAGCAATGTTTGGATGGCTATAATTCCCTCTAGAAAACTCAGATTTAGGCGATTCTTGAACCGATGGAAACCTAAGACATAGTAAAACATTTCATATGAAGAAAGTGAGACCAAATTATGAATTTAACTTGATCAAATTATTGACCAAAGTTGGCTCAAAATCTGCCAGAACCCAAAATTTCAGCATGAATAGTGCACGTGAACAGTAAACTTATTTTGGCCATAACTTGAGCTACAAAACTCCGATTGAGGTTATCCAAAAATGAGAATACACTTAAGACAATAAGGAACATTTTCTATGAAGGAAGTTTTGTTAAATTCCAACAGTAGATCGACTAATGGAATAGTGCAACTTCGGAGAACCAAAACCGAAAATTGGCAATTTTGCCAAAATGACCTAAGCTTTAAACAAATGACCAAAACCAACAAGTTTGGTGACCAAAATGTGGTATGTGGGTGAAGTTGGAGTTCCCATACCTATTAAGCCTTAGAAAGTCAATAATTTGACTTGAATAGTGTAGTGAATAGTAACCCAAAACACAAAATTTCGAGAACGTCGAATTTAACACGTTAGAGCTAGGTAAATGTGAAGTTAAGTTTATTTTGGATTTATTTTAAGTTTTAGTACTGAAACATTAGAAAATTTTGTGTTTCAGTGGAAAAGAATACCGGGACAGAACCCGAGGAGTCGAGTCAAGGCCAACAGGCGACTCGTTTGAGGTTTGTGCACAACATATACTTTTATAATCATCTTTTGCATATCGTTTTGAATAATATGAAATATTGGATTATGGCATTCTTATGATGTTTGATCTAAATTGTTGAAAGTTATTATGTATATTTGAAAAGACAATGTTTAGCAAATTGTTAAGATAAGTTTTGAAACCACAGTGTCATGACCACATATTTGAACACCTCACTAGCACGACTAGTGGGGGTAATTAGTTTCGAATTTTGATTCCTTCTCTGGAGAAGTGTTGAGGTGTGCCAGTAGAAGAGGATGTGAATGGATATCCATATATTTGAGCTAGCTAGCCTTGTGATGTGATTTCTCTTTAGCCTCTGGCTATTGAGATTCTATTTGTTTCGAATGGCGTGATCTAACTGTGGGTTTTATGAAACGTGTTTTGATACTTTGAAATGAACTTGGTTTGTATTAAAATCTCATAATTTATGTTTTGTGTTTAATGCTCATGTTTAGCCAAATTTTTGAATAAATGTGATTTAAGTTTTGCATAAAGATTATTTTAGTATGTTGTGTACCACTGAGTCCTAGTACTCAGCGATAGCTTCTATTGCTGTCGCAGATACAGAGATTAGAGGAGCAGCAGACTGAGCTACTGAGGATTGAGGATCGTTCTGCTTTGAAGCTATCGGGTATAATTTATACCCTGATCGTAAATATTTATTTTGATGTATGTAATGCACAGAAATGTATGGACATGTGAAGATGGGTTTTGAGCAGCTTGTACAAAATCTGTATAAAATTTGTAATAAACTTTAGTTTGGATTTTCTTAATGTAAATTTTTGTATGATGTATACATAAATTGTTTATCTTTAAAGAAATATGAATGTATGAAATTGATTGACTGTACCTTGAGGACTATTGAATTTTGAACTTGAGAAATTTATTGAAACGATTGTGAAATTGATTGAGTTTGATTGTGAAACCGAAGTAGTGGTTGAGAAAAACTTTTAGAAGTGCTTTTTACAGGTATTCGAAGAACGGTTTTCTCAAAATACAGAGGAAACTCTGTCAAAATTTTTATAGAATTTGCGGAAAACTAAAATGGATCAAAAATATTAACTAGTTTTAATTTTAACTAAATGTTTTAAGTACTTATTAGAAAATGCTCCCCACTTATCAAAAATAAGAAAATTGTTTTAAAATCCCTTGTAGGGTACTTAATGAGTTATCGGTAGGTGAAGTTTGGTAGTTCATTAGGTATTCTATGGGATCATGTTATGCCTTACAGAGGGGTAAGGTGTGACATGTTTTAGTGGTATCGGAGCAAATTTTTGAAGTATGTTTTAAATTGTGAATTTGTGTCTTTCCTTGTTAAGTACAACTGCTCAATGTCCATAATTGTTACATACAGTGCATTACATCATGAATATGAACTAACGGAGGGAAATCTCCATGTGTTACTTGTTCAGGAGATACCCTAACTTGGTGAAATGGAAGAAGGTGATCGCTCGATTGAGCGATCTGTTGAAGCCGAGGCACAAGGAAGCCCGACTTTACCGAATGTTAGTGGGTCGGCGACAGACCTCACAAATGCGCGATTCCTGCCACGATTTACACTGCAGATGGCTGCGATGTTTCACAAATGGTCGGGAATGCCTACTCAAGCTCCACCCCAACCACATGGCACAACCACGCCTCGGCCGGACAATATGATAAATTACTGAATTATGGGGCTGCAGAATTTAAAGTCTGATGGACCCTTTAGAGGCGAGCAATGGCTTGAAAGAATGGACCAGTATTTAAGAAGGCTGCCTTGCCGGATGAGCTGAAGTTTGAATACTCTGTGCCGCTACTGCAAGGGGATGCGTATGATTGGTGGAAGACCATCCCCCATAGCTTGGTTGAACCACCAGTGCTGACCTGGGATGACTTCATCAGAGAGTTCAGACAGAAATACATCCCAGACGCATATGTTGATCAGAAGTTGCAAGAATTTTTGAGTTTGAAACAAGGAAATCGATCAGTGGCAGAGTATGAGAGGGAGTTCTCCCGCCTGAGTCACTATGCGGAGAGTCTCCTTACTACCAGCAAGTCAAGGTGCAAGAGATTTGAGACGAGTTTGAAGCCTAGCATAAGAATGCAAGTTGTGGGATTCAGACACAGCAACTTCTCAGAGCTCATGTCTCAAGCACTTGAACTGGAGAGAGTTGAAGCAGAAGCAAACCCAGTGAAGGAAAAAGTCGAGAAATTAGAAAAAGACAAGGGGGAAAAATCAGTTGAACAGAGTTCTGGTGCTACCTCTGGAAAGAAAAAGAAGTTTAGTGGACCCAGCAGGGGTCGAGGTGGAAGGTTTGGTAGAGGTAGATTTTACAGTGAGAGACCCCTAGGTGCAGTCGTGATCAGCGAGGGTTCACATTCTGCCCGCCCCTGTGAGACTTGTGGCAAGATTCATGGGGGGGAGTGTTATTGGGCCACTGGAGCCTGCTTTAACTGTGGAGGCAAGGGTCATTTAGCAAGAGACTGCACTAGTGCTCCATCTCCGAGATATGGTCCAGCTCCTACTACTGCCGAGGGATCTATTGCAGTCTGCTCCCGAGGTTCCAGATCATTTGGCGGAGGAAGAGGCAAAGGTAGAAGCCGCTTGAGCGATCGAACGCAGTTGGTCGATCGCACAAGGAAGTGCGTCAGCCAGAGTCTACACGATGAGACAGCGAGAAGAGGCTGAGACTTCCGATGTGGTAGCTGGTACATTCTCTATCTCTGATCAGGAAGTATTTGTATTGTTTGATCCGAGTTCAACTCATTCATATGTTAGTGATAGCATAGTCAGTTCACTTGCTGTTCCATGTGTGCAAATGGGTTTTGAAGTGCTAGTAACTAGTCCGTTAGGACAAGAGGTCCGGGTCAACAGAATCTATAGAGACTGTCCTTTGGTGATCCAAGGACATGTTTTCCTGTCAGACTTGATTGAAATGCCCTTCAGAGAGTATGATATCATCTTGGGCATGGATTGGTTAGCCAGGCATCACGCCAAGATTGTTGTATGGCGAAGCAGTCACTTTTGGTCTCCTTTGTGCGGTGATGTGGTAATACACGGAGAGGCATTTCGCCATCAAACATCATTTAATTGCACTAGCCAGATGAATGATCAGAAAGGGGTGTGAAGCATACTTGGCACATGTGATAGACACCCAAGTAGGGAGTCCAGCACTAAGGGACATCCCTACGGTATGTGACTTTCCGGATGTATTTCCTAATGAACTGCCAGGATTACCTCCAGAAAGAGAAGTGCAATTTGAGATTAATGTTATGCCTGGTGTGGACCCAATCTCCATAATGCCATATAGAATGGCACCTGCAGAATTGAAAGAATTGAAAGTGCAGTTGCAAGAATTGCTTGACAAGGGCTTTATCCGCCCTAGTGTGTCACCTTGGGGAGCGCCAGTATTGTTTGTAAAGAAGAAAGATGGCACTCTCCGTTTGTGTATTGATTATCGGCAGTTGAATAAGGTGACAATAAAGAATAGATATCCATTACCCTGCATTGATGACTTGTTTGATCAGTTAAGGGGTGCAGCTGTGTTCTCCAAAATTGACACGAGATCGAGTTATTATCGATTGAAAGTACAAGAGCGAGTATTTCTAAAGCGCCTTGAACCCGCTATGGCCATTATGAGTTCTTGGTCATGCCATTCGGGTTAACTAATGCTCCGGCTGCTTTTATGGATCTGATGAACACTATCTTCAGACCATACCTCGACCAGTTTTTTGTGGTATTCATAGATGATATATTGGTCTATTCGAGGAATGTAGAAGAGCATGATAGACATCTACGGATTATACTGCAGACTTTGAGGGAGAAACAACTATATGCCAAATTGTCGAAGTGTGAATTTTGGCTGAAGGAAATATCTTTCTTGGGGCATGTAGTATCAGAAGAGGGCATTAAGGTAGATCCAAGCAAGATTGAAGCTGTCCTTAATTGGAGGCCACCCAGAAATGTCACAGAAATTCACAGTTTTCTGGGTTTAGCTGGATACTACCGTAGATTTGTGAAGGGATTCTCCATGTTGGCAACTCCATAGACCAAGCTGCTTAGAAAAGATGTAAAATTTCAGTGGACGGATAAATGCCAGCAGAGTTTTGATGAATTGAAGAGATGTTTGACTGAAGCTCCAGTCCTAACTTTACCTACACCGGGTAAAGAATATCTGATTCTGATGATGCTTCTCACAATGGGTTAGGCTGTGTGTTGATGCAAGATCGAAATGTCATTGCCTATGCATCACGCCAGCTAAAACCGCATGAGAGAAACTATCCAACACATGATTTGGAGCTTGCAGCTATAGTGTTTGCTCTTAAGATCTTGAGACACTATTTGTATGGGGAAAAATGTTACATCTATACAGATCATAAGAGTTTGAAGTATTTGGGCACCCAGAAAGAGTTGAATTTGAGACAGAGGAGATGGTTAGAGTTGATAAAAGACTATGATTGTCTGATAGACTATCAGCCAGGGAAAGCTAATGTTGTGGTTGACGCCTTAAGTCGCAAGACTATGGCAAGTCTACAAGTTACTCCTTTGTCTTTGATACATGAGTTGAGATCATTACATGCCAGTCTAGAGATTAATGATGATGGGCAGACAGCAGTTGCATGGCATGTACAGCTAGTGTTGATTGATCAGATCAGAATGGCTGCTCAGAATGATCAGAAGTTGATGGAAGAAGTCCGACAGGGCAAGAAACCAGAATTCTCAATCAGAGATGATGGTTTACTGCTACACCAGGGTAGAATGTGTGTTCCTAATGATGTTGATTTGAGGCAGATCATTTTGAAGGAAGCACATGAGTCTCCTTTTGCCATGCACCCTGGTGGCACAAAAATGTATAGAGGGCTCAAGGAACATTACTGGTGGATGGGTATGAAAAGGGATGTGGCAGAGTTTGTATCTAAATGCCTAACTTGTCAGCAAGTGAAGGCAGAGCATCAAGTACCCGCTGGGTTGTTACATCCACTACCAGTACCAGAATGGAAATGGGAGAGAATAACGATGGATTTTGTGATGGGACTTCCGAGGACACAGAAGAGTCATGATGCAGTTTGGGTCATTGTTGACAGACTAACTAAATCTGCTTATTTTCTGCCAGTTCGGATGGACTACAGTTTAGAAAGATTGGCCAAGTTATATATCGATGAGATTGTGAGACTACATGGAGTGCCAGTATCCATTGTGTCAGACAGAGATCCTAGGTTCACTTCTAGATTCTGGGGTAGTCTTCAGAGAGCCCTTGGAACTAGATTGAACTTTAGTACTGCATTCCACCCACAGACAGATGGCCAGTCTGAGAGAGTAATTCAGATCTTGGAGGACATGCTATGGGCTTGTGTGGTTGAGTTTGAGGGTAGTTGGGATACACACTTGCCTTTGATTGAGTTTGCTTACAACAATAGCTACCAATCAAGCATTGGAATGCCTCCATATGAAGCTTTGTATGGCAGGAAATGTAGAACCCCGTTGTGTTGGGATGACGTGGGTGAAAGAAAGATGATCGGACCCGAAATTGTTCAACAGACTGAAGAGAAAATCAGGGTGATCAGAGATCGACTTAAAGTTGCATCGCATCGAAGAAGTCCTACATTGATTTGAAGAGAAGGGATATTGAGTATGCAGTGGGTGAGAAAGTTTTCCTCAAAGTTTCTCCTTGGAAGAGAATTATGAGATTCGGCAGAAAGGGGAAACTGAGTCCTTGTTTCATTGGGCCATATGAGGTTCTGGAAAGAATGGGTCCTTTGGCATATCGGTTGGCACTACCTCTAGAGTTGGAGAAGATACATAATGTTTTCCATGTGTCTATGTTGAGGAGGTACCGATCAGACCCATCTCATGTACTACCAGTAGAGGAAATTGAAGTAAATCCAGACCTCACATATGAAGAAGAACCCATAGAGATTCTGGCTTATGAGGTGAAGCAGCTACGGAACAAGTAGATACCATTGGTAAAAGTGCTGTGGAACCATCATTCAGGCCAGGAGGCTACTTGGGAACGAGAGGAGGACATGAGGAGACAACATCCACAGCTGTTCAGAGATTCATACCAGGTAAAATTTCGAGACGAAATTTATTTAAGGGGGGGAGAATTGTAACACCCCTATTGGTATAGCCTGGTATATTTCACTATTCCGGTGACCGGTGTCGGTCCGGACAATTAAGGAGATTAGAACCACACTTAAGACAACTTAAGAAGCCATAAATACAAATAATTAGTAATGTTTAATTAGTTAACTATAAATAAGAAAAACAGAACATAAGAGGTTAAACGAGCCGAGAGTCACAGCGATGAGTGACCTCCTGAGAGCAGCTATGAAGTCGTTTTAAACTCAAATTTCGAACCGTAAAAAGTGACGCTGCGGTCCTTAGGACCCTTATGAACACAGTGGAAAAGAGAAAATCATGAAAAAGAACTGTTAAGTCAGTCAAATAATTAGGTCAGGGAGCCGGAAGAAATATGGAATTATTTGCAAACCGGGATGAACCGGCGAGGGGCAATTTGGTCAATTGACCCCGAGAGCTGACTCCTGACCTAACTGTCAAATAAAATCGGAGAAAAGAAAATTTTAGAATCGAGAATTAAATTAAAGAACTAATAGAAAAAAAAATAATTAGAAAAAAAGAAAAGGAAAGAGGTTGGAAAAGTCAAAGGGATGACATCATGTATGATGTCATAAAGGTTTAATTAAATTATTTCATTAATTAGAGAATTTTGGTCTTCAAAAAGGGATAAGACTAAGGAAAATAAAACAAAAAAAAAATTTAGAAAAGTCTCTTCTTCCTTCCATCTTGCCGCCCCATCATTCCCAAATTCCCTCCATGAAAATTTCTTCCTTCAAGCTTACATTTAAGCTTAATTCTCTTTGTTTAACCTTCTTAACTTCCTTAAATACCTCACTAGAACCTTTAATCTCAACTTAAGCACAAGAAAGAAAGAGGAAAGAAAGAGAACAATTGAAGGCTTGGCATTTAAATTGAGGTTAGTATGCTAAACTCTTTATTTATCCATTCAAATGCATGTTTAGGTAATTAAGTGAGCTTAGAACTTGATTTAAATGAAACAAATATGGGGGAAGAATTAAACTGAAATTTCGGGCAGCTTGAGAGGAGTGTGGTTTGCATGAATATGATGCAATTGAATGAGTTTAGAAACCTTACTTAGTTAAACGATTAACATTAAAATCATTAGAAGTAGTTAAATGCAAGAGTTAGTGAGATTAGGGTTTCAATGCTAGGGTTTATGAACCAAAATTTGGAGAAATGCATAAATGGCATGTTTAACCTATTGTGAAATGAAATAATGGTCAATTATGACCAAATAAGTTGTGTGGGAATGGTAGGAAATTAAACCAAATTCGTAGGTCAACGGTCATGCTGCTGGCAGCATGACCAAACCCACTTTGAAGGACCAAAACTCAAATTTTACAAGTCCAATTGATATGCCACCAATTGGAGATGAAAATAGACATAAAAGAGCACAATTTTCATTAAGGAACCATGGCCAAAAACTGACCAAAACTTAGTGCAACAATTGACCAAAGTGAATTGATAGCAGGCTGCCACTGCACTAAAATGACCAAATGAATAGTAACTGTTCATTTGGTCATAACTCGAGTTAGACAGGTCAAATTGACCTGAAATTTGGCCAGGGGTTATAAGGCATATAGATCTAAAACTTTCATGAAGAACATCACCCCAAATTATGCCATTAACCCATTCAAATTATTGAGCAAAGTTAGGTTACCAAACCTGCAACTCTGCAGAATTTTCATTGATCAACAATGTTTGGATGGCTGTAATTCCCTCAAGAAAACTCAGATTTAGGTGATTCTTGAACCGATGGAAACCTAAGACATAGTAAAAAATTTCATATGAAGAAAGTGAGACCAAATTATGAACTTAACTTGATCAAATTATTGACCAAAGTTGGATCAAAATCTACCAGAACCCAAAATTTCAGCATGAATAGTGCACGTGAACAGTAAACTTATTTTGGCCATAACTTGAGCTACAAAACTCCGATTGAGGTGATCCAAAAATGAGAATACACTTAAGACAATAAGGAACATTTTCTATGAAGGAAGTTTTATTAAATTCCAACAGTAGATCGACTAATGGAATAGTGCAACTTCGGAGAACCAAAACCGAAAATTGGCAATTTTGCCAAAATGACCTAAGCTTTAAACAAATGACCAAAACCAACAAGTTTGGTAACCAAAATGTGGTATGTGGGTGAAGTTGGAGTTCCCATACCTATTAAGCCTTAGAAAGTCAATAATTTGACTAGAATAGTGTAGTGAATAGTAACCCAAAACACAAAATTTCGAGAACGTCGAATTTAACACGTTAGAGCTAGGTAAATGTGAAGTTAAGTTTATTTTGGATTTATTTTAAGTTTTAGTACTGAAACATTAGAAAATTTCATGTTTCAGTGGAAAAGAATACCGGGACAGAACCCGAGGAGTCGAGTCAAGGCCAACAGGCTACTCGTTTGAGATTTGTGCACAACATATACTTTTATAATCATCTTTTGCATATCGTTTTGAATAATATGAAATATTGGATTATGGCATTCTTATGATGTTTGATCTAAATTGTTGAAAGTTATTATGTATATTTGAAAAGACAATGTTTAGCAAATTGTTAAGATAAGTTTTGAAACCACAGTGTCATGACCACATATTTGAACACCTCACTAGCACGACTAGTGGGGGTAATTAGTTTCGAATTTTGATTCCTTCTCTGGAGAAGTTTTGAGGTGTGCCAGTAGAAGAGGATGTGAATGGATATCCATATATTTGAGCTAGCTAGCCTTGTGATGTGATTTCTCTTTAGCCTCTGGCTATTGAGATTCTATTTGTTTTGAATGGCGTGACCTAACTGTGGGTTTTATGAAACGTGTTTTGATACTTTGAAATGAACTTGGTTTGTATTAAAATCTCATAATTTATGTTTTGTGTTTAATGCTCATGTTTAGCCAAATTTTTGAATAAATGTGATTTAAGTTTTGCATAAAGATTATTTTAGTATGTTGTGTACCATGAGTCCTAGTACTCGTGATAGCTTCTATTCTTTGTCAGAATCTGAGAGATTAGAGGAAGCGTGATGAGCTATCGAGGATTGAGGATCGTTACGCTTTGAAGCTATCGGGTATAATTTATACCGATCGTAAATATTTATTTTGATGTATGTAATGCACAGAAATGTATGGACATGTGAAGATGGGTTTTGAGCAGCTTGTACAAAATCTGTATAAAATTTGTAATAAACTTTAGTTTGGATTTTCTTAATGTAAATTTTTGTATGATGTATACATAAATTGTTTATCTTTAAAGAAATATGAATGTATGAAATTGATTGACTGTACCTTGAGGACTATTGAATTTTGAACTTGAGAAATTTATTGAAACGATTGTGAAATTGATTGAGTTTGATTGTGAAACCGAAGTAGTGGTTGAGAAAAACTTTTAGAAGTGCTTTTTACAGGTATTCGAAGAACGGTTTTCTCAAAATACAGAGAAAACTCTGTCAAAAGTTTTATAGAATTTGTGGAAAACTAAAATAGACCAAAAATATTAACTAGTTTTAATTTTAACTAAATGTTTTAAGTACTTATTAGAAAATGCTCACCACTTATCAAAAATAAGAAAATTGTTTTAAAATCCCTTTTAGGGTACTTAATGAGTTATCGGTAGGTGAAGTTCGGTAGTTCATTAGGTATTCTACGGGATCATGTTATGCCTTACAGAGGGGTAAGGTGTGACATTTTTTCACTCGAACTCCTCGCAACAACTTCTTTTACCTTCAGCAATCAATGGCTCATCTATTCCCAGATCGCAAAAAGTTACAGGCGGTTCAGGAAGTGGCGGGGCGTGGGGCTCACGCGGCGTTTCGGGAAGGGCAAGGTCGAGGCAGGGAGGGCGAGGAGAGAATATGAATAAATTGTGGGCAAAAAGCATAGCGGGTGCGATCATACTAGCACTAGTGCACCGGATCCCATCAGAACTCCGAAGTTAAACATGCTTGGGCGAGAGCAGTACTAAGATGGGTGACCTCTTGGGAAGTCCTCGTGTTGCACCCTTTTTCTTTTCTTTTTTTGTTTTTTTTTTTTTTCACTCGAACTGCTCGCAACAATTTCTTTTACCTTCAGCAATCAATGGCTCAGCTATGTAGATCACAGAAAATTACGCGAAATGAAAAAAAAGATCACGAAAAAAGACCAAACGGGTGAAAAGATATGGCCTCCCGAAGGAATAGGATGAATATGAATAAATTGTGGGCGAAAAGCATAGCGGGTGCGATCATACCAGCACTAGTGCACCGGATCCCATCAGAACTCCGAAGTTAAACGTGCTTGGGCGAGAGCAGTACTAAGATGGGTGACCTCTTGGGAAGTCCTCGTGTTGCACCCCTTTTCTTTTCTTTTCTTTTCTTTTTTTCACTCGAACTCCTCGCAACAACTTCTTTTACCTTCAGCAATCAATGGCTCGTCTATTCCCATATCGCAAAAAGTTACGACGGTTCAGCAAATTGCGTGGCGTGGGTCCCACGCGGCGTTTCGAGAAGGACAAGGTCGGGGTGGGCCGGGCGACGGGAGAATATGAATACATTGTGGGCAAAAAGCATAGCGGGTGCGATCACACCAGCACTAGTGCCCCGGATAGCATCAGAACTCTGAAGTTAAACGTGCTTGGGTGAGAACAGTACTATGATGGGTGACCTCTTGGGAAGTCCTCGTGTTGCGCCCCTTTTGTTTTCTTTTTTTTTTTCACTCGAACTCCTCGCTACAAGTTCTTTTACCTTCAGCAATCAATAGCTCGTCGAATCCCAGATCGCAATAAGTTACGCCGGTTCGGGAAGTTGAGGGGCGTGAGTCCCACGCGGCGTTTCGTGAAGGGCAAGGCCGGGGTGGGTAGGGCGAGGGGAGAATATGAATAAATTATGGGCGTAAAGCATAGCGGTTGCGATCATACCAGCACTAGTGCACCGGATTCAATCAGAACTCCGAAGTTAAACGTACTTGGGCGAGAGTAGTGCTAAGATGGGTGACCTCTTGGGAAGTCCTCGTATAGCACCCCTTTTCTTTTCTTTTTTTTTTTTCACTCGAACTCCTCGCTACAATTTCTTTTACCTTCAGCAATCAGTGGTTCATCTATTCCCAGATTGCAAAAAGTTACAGTGGTTCAGGAAGTTGCGAGGCGTGAGTCCCACGCGACGTTTCGGGAAGGGCAAGGTTGGGGTGGGGAGGGCGAGGGGAGAATATGAATAAACTGTGGGCGAAAAGTATAGCGAGTGCGATCATAGCAGCACTAGTGCATAGGATCCCATAAGAACTCCGAAGTTAAACGTGCTAGGGCGAGAGCAGTACTAAGATGGGTGACCTCTTGGGAAGTCCTCGTGTTGCACCTCTTTTTTTTTCTTTTCTTTTTTTTTCACTCGAACTCCTCGCTGCAATTTATTTTACCATCAACAATCAATGACTCTTCTATTCCCATATAGCAAAAAGTTACGGCGGTTCGGGAAGTTGCGGGGCGTGTGGCCCACGCGGCATTTCAGGAAGGGCAAGGTCGGGGTGGAGAGGGCGAGGGGAGAATATGAATAAATTGTGGGCGAAAAGCATAACGGGAGCGATCATACCAGCACTAGTGTACTGGATCCCATCAGAACTTCGAAGTTAAACGTGCTTGGGCGTGATCAGTGCTAAGATGGGTGACCTTTTGGGAAGTCCTCGTGTTGCACCCATTTTCTTTTCTTTTTTTTTTTCACTCGAACTCCTCGCTACAATTTCTTTTACCTTCAGCAATCAGTGGTTCATGTATTCCCAGATCGCAAAAAGTTACGGCGGTTCAGGAAGTTGCGGGGCGTGAGTCCCACGCGGCATTTCGGGAAGGGTAAGGTCGGGGTGGGGAGGGCAAGGGGAAAATATGAATAAATTGTGGGCGAAAAGCATAGCAGGTGCGATCATACCAGCACTAGTGCACCAGATTCCATCAGAACTTCGAAGTTAAACGTGCTTGGGCGAGACCAGTGCTAAGATGGGTGGCCTTTTGGGAAGTACTCGTGTTGCACCCCTTTTCTTTTCTTTTTTTTTTTTCACTCGAACTCCTCGCTACAATTTCTTTTACATTCAGTAATTAATAGCTCGTCTGTTCCTAGATCGCAAGAAGTTACGGTAGTTCGGGAAGTTGCGGGGCGTGTGGCCCACGCGGCGTTTCAGGAAGGGCAAGGTCGGGGTGGGGAGGGCGAGGAGAGAATATGAATAAATTGTGGGCGAAAAGCATAGCGGGTGCGATCATACCAGCACTAGTGCACCGGATCCCATCAAAACTCCGAAGTTAAACATGCTTGGGCGAGAGCAGTACTAAAATGGGTGACCTCTTCAGAAGTCCTCGTGTTGCACCCCTTTTCTTTTCTTTTTTTTTTTCACTCGAACTCCTCGCTACAATTTCTTTTACCTTTAACAATCAATGGCTCATCTATTCCCAGATAGCAAAAAGTTACGGCGGTTCAGGACGTTGCGGGGCATGAGTCCCACACAGCAGTTCGGGAAGGGCAAGGTCAGGGTGGGGAGGGCGAGGGGAGAATATGAATAAATTGTGGGTGAAAAGCGCAGCGGGTGCGATCATACCAGCACTAGTGCACCGGATCTCATCAGAACTTCAAAGTTAAACGTGCTTCGGTGAGAGCAGTACCAAGATGGGTGACGTCTTGGGAAGTCCTCGTGTTGCACACCTTTTCTTTTCTTTTTTTTTTTTCACTCGAACTGCCTACTACAATTTCTTTTACCTTCAGTAATCAATGGCTCGTCTATTCCCATATCGCAAAAAGTTAGGGCGGTTGGGAAGTTGCGGGGCGTGGGGGAAGTCCTCGTGTTGCACCACTTTTCTTTTCTTTTCTTTTTTTCACTCGAACTCCTCGCTACAATTTCTTTTGCCTTCAGCAATCAATGGCTATTCTATTCCTAGATCGTAAAAATTTACGGTGGTTTGTAAAGTTGCGGGGCGCATGGCCCACGCGGTGTTTCGGGAAGGGCAAGGTCAGGGTGAGGAGGGGGAAGGGAGAATATGAATAAATTGTGGGCGAAAACCATAGCGGGTGCGATCATACCAGCACTAGTGCACCGGATCGCATCAGAACTCCGAAGTTAAACTTGCTTGGGCGAGAGCAGTACTATGATGGGTGACCTCTTGGGAAGTCCTCATGTTGCACCTCTTTTCTTTTCTTTTTTTTTTTTCACCCGAACTCCTCGCTACAATTTCTTTTACCTTCAGCAATCAATGGCTCGTCTATTCCCAGATCACAAAAAGTTACGGCGGTTCGGGAAGTTGCGGGGCATAGGGCCCACGAGGCATTTCAGGAAGCACAAGGTCGGGGTGTGGAGGGCGAGGGTAGAATAGGAATAAATTGTGGGCGAAAAGCATAGCAGGTGCGATCATACCAGCACTAGTGCACCGGATCCCATCAGAACTCCGAAGTTAAACGTGTTTGGGGGAGAGCAGTACTAAGATGGGTGACCTCCTCGTGTTGCACCCCTTTTCTTTTCTTTTTTTTTTTCACTCGAACTCCTCGCTACAATTTCTTTTATCTTCAACAGTCAATGGCTCGTCTATTCCCAGATCACAAAAAGTTATGGCTGTTCAGCAATTTGCGGGGCGTAGGGCCCACGCGGCGTTTCGGGAAGGGCAAGGTCGGGGTGGGGAGGGCGAGGGTAGAATAGGAATAAATTGTGGGCGAAAAGCATAGCCGGTGTGATCATACCAGTACTAGTGCACCGGATCCCATCAGAACTCCGAAGTTAAACGTGTTTAGGCGAGAGCAGTACTAAGATGGGTGACCTCCTCGTGTTGCACCCCTTTTCTTTTCTTTTTTTATTTTTCACTCGAACTCCTCGCTACAATTTCTTTTACCTTTAGCAATCAATGGCTCGTCTATTCCCAAATCACAAAAAGTTATGGCTGTTCAGGAATTTGCGGGGCGTAGGGCCCACGCGGCGTTTCGGGAAGGGCAAGGTCGGGGTGGGGAGGGAGAGGGGAGAATATGAATAAATTGTGGGCGAAAAGCACAGCGGGTGCTATCGAACCAGCACTAGTGCACCGGATCCCATCAAAACTCTGAAGTTAAACGTGCTTGGGCTAGAGCAGTACTAAGATGGGTGACCTCTTGGGAAGTTCTCGTGTTGCACCCCTTTTCTTTTCTTTTTTTTTTTTCACTCGAACTCCTTGCTACAATTTCTTTTCCCTTCAGCAATTAATAGCTCGTCTATTCCCAGATCACAAAAATTTACGGTGATTAGGGAAGTTACCGTGCGTGGGGCCCACGCGGTGTTTCGAAAAGGGCAAAGTCGAGGTGGGGAGGGCAAGGAGAGAATATGAATAAATTGTGGGTGAAAAGTATAGCGCGTGCGATCATACCAGCACTAGTCCACCGGATCCCATCAGAACTCCGAAGTCAAACGTTCTTGGGCGAGAGCAGTACTAAGATGGGTGACCTCTTGCGAAGTCCTCATGTTGCACCCCTTTACATTTATTTTTTTTTTCTTTCACTCGAACTCCTCGCTACAATTTCTTTTACCTTTAGCAATCAATAGCTAGTCTATTCCCAGATTACAAAAAGTTATGTCGGTTCGGGAAGTTGCCAGGCATGGGGCCCACACAGCATTTCGGGAAGTGCAAGGTCGGGGTGAAGACAGCGAGAGGAGAATATGAATAAATTGCAGGCGAAAAGCATAGCCGGTGCAATCATAAAAGCACAAGTGCACCGGATCCCATCAGAACTCCGAAGTTAAATGCGCTTTGGTGAGCGCAGTACTAAGATGGGTGACCTCTTGGGAAGTCCTCGTGTTGCACCCCTTTTATTTATTTATTTTTTTTTTCGCTTGAACTCCTCGCTACATTTTCTTTTACCTTCAGCAATCAATGGCTCGTTTATTCCCAGATCACAAAAAGTTACGGCGGTTCAGGAAGTTATGGGGCGTGGGGCCCATGCGGCATTTCGGGAAGGGCAAGGTCAGGGTGGGGAGGGCGAGGGGAGAATATGAATAAATTGCTGGCGAAAAGCATAGCGGGTGCTATCATACCAGCACTAGTGCACCAGATCCCTTCAGAGCTTCGAAGTTAAACGTACTTGGGCGAGAGCGGTACTAAAATGGGTGACCTCTTGGGAAGTCCTCATGTTGCACCCCTTTTCTTTTCTTTTTTTTTTTTTTTTTACTCGAACTCCTCGCTACAATTTCTTTTACTTTCAGCAATCAATAGCTCGTTTATTCCCAGATCACAAAAAGTTACGGCGATTTAGGAAGTTGGGGGCGTGGGGCCTACGCGGCATTTCAGGAAGGGCAAGGTCAGGGTGGCGAGGGCGATGGGAGAATATGAATAAATTGTTGGCAAAAAGCGTAGCAGGTGCGATCATACCAGCACTAGTGCACCGAATCCCATCAGAACTCCGAAGTAAACGTGCTTGGGCGAGAGCAGTACTAAGATGAGTGACCTCTTTTGAAGTCCTCGTGTTGCAACCCATTTCTTTTCTTTTTTTTTTTTCACTCGAACTCATCGCTACAATTTATTTTGCCATCAGCAATCAATGGCTCGTCTATTCCTAGGTCACAAAAAGTTATGGCTGTTCGGGAAGTTGCAGGGCGTGGGGCCCACGCCACATTTTGGTAAGGGCAAGGTCGGTGTGGAGAGGGCGAGGGGAGAATATGAATAAATTGTGGCCGAAAAGCATAGCGGGTGCGATCATACTAGTACTAGTGCACCGGATCCCATCAGAACTCCAAAGTTAAATGCGCTTTGGCGAAAGCAGTACTAAGATAGGTGACCTTTTGGGAAGTCCTCGTGTTGCACCCCTTTTCTTTTCTTTTTTTGCTTTTTTTTTCACTCGAACTCCTCGCTACTTTTTCTTTTACCTTCAGCAATCAGTGGCTCGTCTATTCCCAGATCATAAATAGTTATGGCGGTTCGGGAAGTTATGGGGCGTGGGGCCCACGCGGCATTTTGGGAAGGGCAAGGTCGGGGTGGGGAGGGCGAGGGGAGAATATGAATAAATTGTGGGCGAAAAGCATAGCGGGTGCTATCATACCAGCACTAGTGCACCGGATCCCATCAGAACTCCAAAATTAAACGCGCTTGGGCGAGAGCAGTACTAAGATGGGTGACCTCTTGGGAAGTCCTCGTGTTGCACCCCTTTTCTTTTCTTTTTTTTTTTTCACTCGAACTCCTCGCTACAATTTCTTTTACCTTCAGCAATCAATAGCTCGTCTATTCCCATATCACAAAAAGTTACGGCGATTCTAGAAGTTGGGGGCATGGGGCCCACGCGGCGTTTCAGGAAGGCCAAGGTCAGGGTGGGGAGGGCGATGGGAGAATATGAATAAATTGTGGGCAAAAAGCATATCAGGTGCGATCATACCGGCACTAGTGCACCGGATCCCATCAGAACTCTGAAGTGAATGTGCTTGGGCGAGAGCAATACTAAGATGGGTGACCTCTTGGGAAGTCCTCGTGTTGCAACCCTTTTCTTTTCTTTTCTTTTCTTTTCTTTTCTTTTCACTCGAACTCGTCGCTACAATTTCTTTTACCTTCAGCAATCAATGGCTCATCTATTCCCAGGTCACAAAAAGTTACGGCAGTTCGGGAAGTTGCGGGGCGTGGGGCCCACGCGGCATTTCGGGAAGGGCAAGGTCTGTGTGGGGAGGGCGAGGGGAGAATATGGATAAATTGCGGGCAAAAAGCATAGCGGGTGCGATCATACTGGCATTAGTGCACCGGATCCAATTTGAACTCCGTAGTTAAATGTAACACCCTCCCTGTAGCAACTCCGTACATTCTACTGTTCCGGTGACCAGTGTCTGTCCAGACAGCTAGAACGTCCAGAAAAATATTTAAACTAAAGTGAGGACCCATAATTAACTCAAATATTAATAAGAAAAATTTAAGAAAAAATTTTAGAAATAAAATACAACTAAGTTAAATGAGCCGGTGCCCAAGGGATGGGTAACCTAGTGAGAAGTTGCGATTCTCGCAACTAGGAGCCCTAGACCCGGGGAAAAGATTATAAAATAATTTTTGGGACTCCAGAGAAGGGTCATTGAGGTTCTTATGGCATTAGAATGCCAAGAAAATACAGACAATTTTGGCCCGTTAAGCCAAACGGAGGGCATTTTGGTCATTTCGTCTTCAGAGATGATTTTTGGCCGACTTATCCAGTTAAGAAAATAATTATTATGATCTAAAATATGAATAAATATTGCTAAAAATTAAATTGAAAATGAGTAGAGAAGAGAAGAAAAGAAAATGAAAGAAAATGCTAATTATGACATCATATGATGTCATTTAAATTTCCTCCATCAATCACAATTTGTTAAACTCATTAAAAGAGATAAAAGAGACCAAAAATTTGAAAAACCAATCTGCATCTTCAAACTTTGGGCAGCCAAAACGTTGAGAGAGAGAGAGAGAGAAGAGGTTCCACCATTAAAGCTCCCTTAAGCTTCATTTACCACTTCAATTCACCTTACAACCTTATCCTCCCTTCACTAAAAATTATACCCACACCAATGAGAAGTATTTGGCAGCCAAGAAAGAGCAAGAAAGTGAAGAAAAATTAAAGTCTTAGTTGGCTTGGATTGGAGCTACAAGAGGTTAGTGCCCTAAACAATTTCTTTTCTTTCTTTAATCTTGTAAGCATGCTAAATCAAGTAGAAATTGTGTGAAATTAAAAGAAAAACTCGAGTAAATGAAATCTATAAATTTGGCAGCCATGAGAAAGTTTAAGGATTGTTGGTTTTTGATGAAATTAAGTGGCTTAATTATGTTATTGATAAGTATAGATGATGGATAAAGTGATTTAGTATGAGTTTGGTGTGTGTATGCCATGAATTGGAAATTGGAGTTAGGGTTTGAGCATGAAATTGAGACTTTGATCATGTAATGATGAAAGTGAGTTTTAATGGTCAATTAGTGACCATTTGGTTATTGGTAAACAAGAAATGAAGTGTGTTTAGTGAGGGGATTTAGGTTTAGTGTGGCTGCCCTAGGTGACCTGCAGAATTGGACATGAGTCCAGCAGGTTTGGGCAGCCATAACTTGAATTGTAGAGGTTCAATTTGTGTTTGGCCAATTGGACATGAAACTAGACACATAATGGCACAAATTTGGTGAAGAAACCATGCCCATAAGACCAAACCAAGTGGACCAAAAGCTTGCCCCAATCCGGGTGACCTGCAGTCTGTTTCTGCAGAATGACCAAATGAACAGTATTTGGTCATTTGGCCATAACTCAGTGTATAATGGTCCAATTGACCTGAAATTTTACCCACAACAAGCTGAGATATATACCAACAACTTTCATGAAGAAACATAACCCAAATTATGACCAGAACCTATCCAACAAGTGAGTTGAAGTTACTGTTCACTGCACTGTAGATATGGTCAGTCCAGAAAAATTTCAAACCGGCCAGTTGTGGTTTTTGGACCATAACTTGAGCTAAAAAACTCCAAATGGAGTGATTCAAAAAAGGAAATTCAACTAGACAAAATAAGGAACAACTTTTATGTTGATCATTTTGCCAAATTCCCACTGCAAAATTGACCAATGGAACAGTAAAACAAGGCATAAAAACTGAAAATTCTGCCCAACTAACATTAAGCTTAGAAATGGTATTGGCAACCAATACCAACAAATTTTGAATGCAAAATGTGGTATGTTGATGATATTAAAACCAATGTACCTATTGCCTATGCAAAAGTCAACATTTTATTGACTAATGAATGGAATAGTAACACTAAAACTTAAATTCCAAAAATTGTGAAACTTAAAAGTGTGAAATGCCCTAGTATACCTAACAAGATTGGTTTGGATAGCTTGGCATGCCAATAGGGTTCGATTAGCGATCGCACATGGCATTATGCCATTCTGTGATTTCATGGCTTTTAGCCATTCTGACATTGTGTTGAGACTTGGCCTTGTGCCTAATGTTATTACAGCTTATTAGCTGTTCTGTTGCACACCGGGAGATACATATGTGACCGATGGTGTGACGGCCCGAGGTACTTTATACCCAGTGCCAGTTTACCCGTTTATCTAGTCCAGTCGTCCAGTATAGGTTACTTGGGCAACCAAAAATGAAAGTGAATAAATTTAATGAAATAATGAATATAACAAGTACAAAATAAGTAAGACTACAAATACTCAACGAAAATTTATTTGCAATGAGACATCAATACATTCACTGCATATTTATCTTCTGTTATTTCTTTTTATTTTATTATTGGCACCACTAAGCATTATTGCTTAGAGCGTTGCTTTGCCACGTGAGGTTCCGAGAGACCGATCGAGAGCCCATGAGACCACGCATCGGGTGAGACCATCTGCAGCTCTGCATAGTGTCCGTGTCACCTCACCGTCATCAGTGCATTGGTAGGACACTAGGTTTTATTTTGATATTTTATAATTAACTTTTATTTTCTCATATGTAATTGAAACTTATGTAATGTATTTTGGTATTAATGTAAATAGTGGAAATTGGGTTTATGAATGAAAAGGTGAACATTTATTTATGACTTTTACATGATTATCATATGAGATGAATGATTGAGAAATGGAAATGTTGTTGAAAAACATATTGAGATTTTGTTGATGAAATGGAGTTTGGGATTGATTGAAAATATTGGAAGTGTTTTTCACAGTTCAAGAACTGCTTTTCTATTTTTAGTCAGACTCACGGATTTTCTACAAAATTTGCGGAACCTCAATAAATTTATGATTTCAATAAATGACTGAAATAAATTATATTTCACAAATTGTACTCCATAACTATAAAAAAAAATAAATAAATAAATTAGGAAGAATAAAAATGATTGAATTAAGATAGGGTGTTCCGGTACACTGTGTGGCATATCTTGCTCGGCTACACTATAGACGGGTAAGGGGTGTCACATTTAGTGGTATCAGAGCACGATTTAGGCGTTTCTGGGCCTAGATTGAGTCCATACCATGCATTGCATTTGTAAGAGTCGAGGTGACACTAATGCAGATCTGTTGTCTTTGTTAAATAGGATATGGACCCTTCATCTCAGAGGGCAGTTGAGGAGGAAGTGGAGAGTCATGCTCCACCTGCAGTAGCTGAGACTGGGGGTAGGGGAGAACCTGCTCCACCAGCTCCATCAGAGCCTGCTCAACCTCCACAGGCGGTGTTCCAGCAAATGGCCGAATTCTTCAAACAAATGGCTGGGGTAATGCCACCACCACCACCACCTCCACAACCGAAATCACACCTGGAAAGATTGAGAAAATTTGGAGCAGTGGACTTCTTTGGCAAGAGAGAAGATGATTCTGTTGCAGCCGAAAATTGGTTGAACAGAACAGGCAGAGTTTTAAAACAACTCCACTGCACTCCTGAACAAAATCTAGAAGCTGGTGTATCTCTGTTGCAAGATGATGCATATGAATGGTGGGATACGGTGTCTAGTGAAGTGCAACCAGAAGTAATAACTTGGGACTTCTTCCTCTCAGAATTCAAGAAGAAATATGTGGGTAGTGTATACCTGGAAGAGAGAGGAAGAGAGAAGAAGAGAGTTCATTAACTTGAGGCAGAGACAGCTGACAGTGGCCGAGTATGAAAAGGAATTTGTCAGATTAAGCCGCTACGGAAGGGAGATAGTCCCTAATGAGGCCGAAAGGTGTAAGAGATTTGAAGAGGGATTAAATGACAACATAAAGATCATGATTACTGCCTTGGGAATCACAGACTTCACCAAGTTAGTGGAAGCTGCAATAAAAGTTGAAAAAGTAAGAATAAGTGAGCAGACTAGAAGAGAGAGACAGCAGAAGAGGGGCCCGGGCCAATCTAGTTCATCTCCTACACCTGGGAAGAAGTTCAAAGGGCCACCTGCACAGAGTTCAGGTCAACTACAAGGTCAGGGTCAGTCTCAAGGGCCCAGGCCACAGTTTACCCCTAAGAGAGGTCAGTCCACACCATCAGTGGGCAGCTCTCCAGGGATGGGGTTCAGGGGACCAGCCCCAGTATCTTCTGCATGTCCACATTGTCTGAAATGGCATAAGGGGGAGTGTTGGAGAGTGACTGGTGCCTGCTTAAGGTGTGGGTCGACAGAGCATCAGCTGAGGAACTATCCACGCAGAACTACTACAGCTGCTCCAACGCAAGCGCATGCACCGCTCTGCACCACAAAGAGGTAGGAAATCTGCAACTGAGGTAGTGAGACCATCACGAGGCTCGCATCCGAGCAGCCAGAGAGGCACGAGGCGGACCACCTGCCAGAGCCTATGCCATGAGAGCTCAGGAGGAGCAAGATGCCCCAGACGTCATCAGGGGTACGTTCTCCCTCTACAATACATTTGTGCATGCATTGGTGGATCCAGGATCCACTCATTCATACATCTGCATCAACCTACCTGTAGAAAGGGGGATACTAGTAGGGGAGAGTAACCAAGACATTCTGGTCACTAATCCATTGGGCCACAGTGTAGTGGTGAACAAAGTGTCCAAGGGTTGCCCGTTAAGGATTCAGGGGTATGAATTTTTGGCAGACTTGATTGAGTTGCCTTTCCATGAGTTTGTCGTGATTTTGGGAATGGACTGGTTATCACGTCATCAGGCAATAGTTGATTGTAAATTGAAGAGAATTTCTCTGAAAACTTCTGAGGGTAATGAGATCACTGTTGTGGGTGAAAGGATAGATTTCCTATCCAATGTTATCTCAGCCACAGATGCAAGAAGAATGATGAGAAAAGGCTATGAAGCTTACCTAACACACGTGGTTGATACTAGGCTAAGCGGATCTGTGACATACCCACGAAAAGACTTCCCGCATGTGTTCCTCGAAGAATTGCCCGGTTTGCCACCGTAAAGGGAAGTTGAATTTGCTATTGAGACACCGCTGCACAAAGATCTCTATTGCTCCTTATAAGATGGCGCCCACAGAATTGAAGGAACTAAAAATCCAGTTACAGGAGTTACTGGATAAGGGGTTTATACACCCCAGTGTGTCACCATGGGGAGCTCCAGTGCTGTTTGTAAAGAAGAAAGATGGGACTTTGAGGTTATGCATTGATTACCTGCAGTTGAATAAAGTGACAGTGAAGAATAAGTATCCGTTGCCTAGAATTGATGATCTGTTTGATCAGTTGAAGGGAGCAGGAGTATTTTCTAAGATTGATCTCGCATCGAGGTATCATCGATTGAGGGTGAAGGATGTAGATGTGCCAAAGATCGCATTCAGACGGTATGGGCATTATGAGTTTCTGGTGATGCCCTTTGGCCTAACAAATGCACCAGCAGCATTCATGGACCTTGTGAACCGTATCTTCCATCCATACCTAGATCGGTTCGTAGTGGTCTTTATTGATGATATTTTGGTGTATTCCGAAACCAGGGAAGAACATGATGAACATTTGAGGATTGTTCTGCAAACCTGAGAGAAAAGGAGTTGTATGCTAAGTTGTCCAAGTGTGACTTCTGGTTGAATGAGATTGCATTCCTTGGACACATAGTATCAGCTGATGGGATTAGGGTGGATCCCAAGAAAATAGAAGCAGTGATGGAATGGAAGCCTCCCAGAAATACAACTGAGGTCAGAAGCTTCTTGGGGCTAGCTAGGTATTACAGGAGATTTGTGAAGGGATTTTCCTTAATAGCTACTCCAATGACCAAGTTGTTACATAAGAATGTCATATTTGACTGGAATGATAAGTGTCAGACTAGTTTTGAGAAGTTGAAGGCTATGTTGACAGAGGCACCAGTGTTAACACAGCCAGTGTCAGGAAAGGACTTTGTGGTCTACAGTGATGCCTCTCATAATGGGTTTGGGTGCGTATTGATGCAAGAGGGGAAGGTGGTCGCTTATGCTTCCAGACAGCTAAGGCCACATGAACAGAATTACCCTACCCATGATCTAGAGCTCGCAGCAATTATCTTCGCACTGAAGATATGGAGGCACTACTTGTATGGTGAAAAGTGCTACATTTACATAGACCCCAAGAGTCTGAAATACTTGCCAACCCAGAAAGAGCTCAACCTTAGACAGAGGCGATGGATTGAGTTCCTGAAGGACTATGATTGTGTAATTGACTACCATCCTGGGAAGGCAAATGTAGTTGCTGATGCTTTGAGTAGAAAATCCATCACAGCTTTGAGATCATTGAATGCCCATCTATCTTTGGTTCAAGATAGAGCTATTTTGGTTGAGTTACAAGTAAGGCCAAACCTACTACAGCAGATACAAGATGGGCAGAAGGTATATGAGAAATTAATTACTATTATGAGTAAAATCTCAGAGGGAAAAGTAACTGACTATGAGGTGAAAGCAGATGGGTGTCTGTACTACAAAGGAAGAGTATGTGTACCAGATAATGGGGAATTAAAAACCAGTATTCTGAAAGAGGCACATGCCAGTGTGTATGCTATGCACCCAGGAAGTACAAAAATGTATCATGATCTGAAGCTTCAGTATTGGTGGCCTGGTATAAAGAAGAACATAGCTGACTATGTGACTAAATGCTTGACATGTCAGCAAGTCAAGGTAGAACATCAAGTTCCATCAGGTTTGCTACAGCCTATACGCATACCTGAATGGAAATGGGATCAGGTCACCATGGATTTTGTAAGTGGTCTACCTCTCACCCAAAAGAAGCATGATGCAATATGGGTGATAGTAGATAGATTGACGAAGTCAGCACACTTTCTGCCAATTAGGACTGACTACTCACTAGAGAAGTTAGCAGAATTATATATCAGTGAGATAGTTAGACTGCATGGAATTCCACTTTCTATCATATCTGATCGAGACCCAAGGTTTACATCGAGATTCTGGAAGAAGTTGCATGAGTCCTTGGGTACACAACTCCACTTCAGCACAGCTTTCCATCCTCAAACGGATGGGCAATCAGAAAGAGTAATCCAGGTAAACAATTGAAACTAATTAAACTAATACACATATTGAACTGAAATAGTAATAATAACATGAAATATATGTCAGGTCCTTGAGGATATGCTGAGGAGTTGTGTCATTGAGTTGGAGGGAAGTTGGGATAGATACCTTCCACTGGCAGAATTTGCATACAACAATAGCTACCAAGCTAGTATCCAAATGGCCCCATATGAAGCACTGTATGGGAGGAAATGTAGAACTCCAGTGTGCTGGACTGAATTGGGCGAAGATAAACTGGTAGGGCTGCACTGTGAAACAGTCGAGGAGAAGGTAAAGATAATCAAAGCCAATCTGAAGGTTGCCTCAGACAGACAAAAATCCTATGCTAATCTGAAGAGAAAAGAAATAGAATACACAGTTGGCGATAAAGTGTTCCTCAAGGTGTCACCGTGGAAGAAGGTACTAAGGTTTGGAAGAAAAGATAAGTTAGCCCTAGGTTCATTGGGCCATATGAAGTTATTGAACATGTGGGTCCAGTGGACTACAGGCCAACTTTACCACCAGAGCTGGACAAGATCCACAATGTGTTCCATGTGTCTATGCTAAGAAGATACCGCTCAGATCCTTCACATGTCATCTCCATGGAAGAAATTGAAGTACAACCGGATTTGACATATGAAGAAGAACCCATACGGATCCTAGCTCGGGAAGTGAAAGAGTTGAGGAATAAGCAGATTCCACTGGTGAAAGTACTTTGGAGACACCACAACACCGAGGAGGCAACTTGGGAAAGTGAAGAGACGATGAGGCAACAGTTCCCTCAACTGTTTGCATCAGGTAAATTTCAAGGACGAAATTTAAATTAGAGGGGAAGAGTTGTAACACCCTCCCTGCAGCAACTTCGTACATTCTACTGTTCCAGTGACCAGTGCCTGTCCGGACAGCTAGAACGTCCAGAAAAATATTTAAACTAAAGTGAGGAACCATAATTAACTCAAATATTAATAAGAAAAATTTAGGAAAAAATTTTAGAAATAAAATACAACTAAGTTAAATGAGCGGGTGCCCAAGCGATGGGTAACCTAGTGAGAAGTTGCGATTCTCACAACTAAGAGCCCTAGACCCAGGGAAAAAATTATAAAATAATTTTTGGGACTCTAGAGAAGGGTCATTGAGGTTCTTATGGCATTAGAATGCTAAGAAAATACTTAGAAAAATTTTTCAATCGGTACAGACAATTTTGGCCCGTTAAGCCAAACGGAGGGCATTTTGGTCATTTCGTCTTCAGAGATGATTTTTGGCCGACTTATCCAGTTAAGCAAATAATTATTATGATCTAAAATATGAATAAATATTGCTAAAAATTAAATTGAAAATGAGTAGAGAAGAGAAGAAAAGAAAATGAAAGAAAATGCTAATTATGACATCATATGATGTCATTTAAATTTCCTCCACCAATCCCAATTTGTTAAACTCATTAAAAGAGATAAAAGAGACCAAAAATTTGAAAAACCAATCTGCATCTTCAACCTTTGGGCAGCCAAAACGTTGAGAGAGAGAGAGAGAAGAGGTTCCACCATTAAAGCTCCCTTAAGCTTCATTTCCCACTTCAATTCACTTTAAAACCTTATCCTCCCTTCACTAAAAATTATACCCACACCAAGGAGAAGTATTTGGCAGCCAAGAAAGACTAAGAAAGTGAAGAAAAATTAAAGTCTTGGTTGGCTTGGATTTGAGCTACAAGAGGTTAGTGCCCTAAACAATTTCTTTTCTTTCTTTAATCTTGTAAGCATGCTAAATCAAGTAGAAATTGTGTGAAATTAAAAGAAAAACTTGAGTAAATGAAATCTATAAATTTGGCAGCCATGAGAAAGTTTAAGGATTGTTGGTTTTTGATGAAATTAAGTGGCTTAATTATATTATTGATGAGTATAGATGATGGATAAAGTGATTTGGTATGAGTTTGGTGTGTGTATGCCATGAATTGGAAATTGGAGTTAGGGTTTGAGCATGAAATTGAGACTTTGATCATGTAATGATGAAAGTGAGTTTTAATGGTCAATTAGTGACCATTTGGTTATTGGTAAACAAGAAATGAAGTGTGTTTAGTGAGGGGATTTAGGTTTAGTGTGGCTGCCCTAGGTGACCTGCAGAATTGGACATGAGTCCAGCAGGTTTGGGCAGCCATAACTTGAATTGTAGAGGTTCAATTTGTGTTTGGCCAATTGGTAATGAAACTAGACACATAATGGCACAACGTTGGTGAAGAAACCATGCCCATAAGACCAAACCAAGTGGACCAAAAGCTTGCCCCAATCCGGGTGACCTACCGTCTATTTCTGCAAAATGACCAAATAAACAGTGTTTGGTCATTTGGCCATAACTCAGTGTAGAATTGTCCAATTAACCTGAAATTTTACCCACAACAAGCTGAGATATATACCAACAACTTTCATGAAGAAACCTAACCCAAGTTATGACTAGAACCTATCCAACAAGTGAGTTGAAGTCACTGTTCACTGCACTATAGATATGGTCAGTCCAGAAAAATTCCAATCCGGCCAGTTGTGGTTTTTGGACCATAACTTGAGCTACAAAACTCCAAATGGAGTGATTCAAAAACGAAAATTTAACTAGACAAAATAAGGAACAACTTTCATGTTGATCATTTTGCCAAATTCCCAGTACAAAATTGACCAATGGAACAGTAAATACAAGGCATAAAAACTAAAAATTCTGCCCAACTAACATTAAGCTTAGAAATGGTATTGGCAACCAATACCAACAAATTTTGAATGCAAAATGTGGTATGTTGATGATATTAAAACCAATGTACCTATTGCCTATGCAAAAGTCAACATTTTATTGACTAATGAATGGAATAGTAACACTAAAACTTAAATTCCAAAAATTGTGAAACTTAAAAGTGTGAAATGCCCTAGTATACCTAACAAGATTGGTTTGGATAGCATGGCATGCCAATAGGGTTCAGTTAGCAGTACTGCACAGGGCATTATGCCATTCTGTGATTTCATGGCTATTAGCCATTCTGACATTGTGTTGAGACTTGGCCTTGTGCCTAATGTTATTACAGCTTATTAGCTGTTCTGTTGCACACCGGGAGATACATATGTGACCGATGGTGTGACGACCCGAGGTACTTTATAACCAGTGCCAGTTTACCCGTTTATCCAGTCCACTCTTCCAGTATAGGTTACTTGGGTAACCAAAAATGAAAGTGAATAAATTTAATGAAATAATGAATATAACAAGTACAAAATAAGTAAGACTACAAATACTCAACGAAAATTTATTTGCAATGAGACATCAATACATTCACTGCATATTTATCTTCTGTTATTTCTTTTTATTTTATTATTGGCACCACTAAGTATTATTGCTTAGCGCATTGCTTTTGCCACACGTAGGTTCTGGAGAGACCGATCGAGAGCCCAGTAGACCACAGACTGGGTGAGACCATCTGCAGCTCTGCATAGTGTCCGTGTCACCTCACCGTCATCAGTGTATTGGTAGGACACTAGGTTTTATTTTGATATTTTGTAATTAACTTTTATTTTCTCATATGTAATTGAAACTTATGTAATGTATTTTGGTATTAATGTAAATAGTGGAAATTGGGTTTATGAATGAAAATGTGAACATTTATTTATGACTTTTACATGATTATCATATGAGATGAATGATTGAGAAATGGAAATGTTGTTGAAAAACATATTGAGATTTTGTTGATGAAATGGAGTTTGGGATTGATTGAAAATATTGGAAGTGTTTTTCACAGGTTCCGAAGAACTGTTTTCTCTATTTTTAGCTGGTACTCTGCCAGATTTTCTATAAAATTTGCGAAACCTCAATAAATTTATGATTTCAATAAATGACTGAAATAAATTATATTTCACAAATTGTACTCCTAACTATAAAAAAAAATAAATAAATAAATAAATTAGGAAGAATAAAAATGATTGAATTAAAATAGGGTGTTTTGGTACACTGTGTGCCATATCTTGCTCGGCTACACTATAGACGGGTAAGGGGTGTCACATTAAACATGCTTGAGCGAGAGCAGTACTAATACGAGTGACTTCTTGGGAAGTCCTCGTGTTGCACTCCTTTTCTTTTCTTTTCTTTTTTTTCACTCGAACTCCTCGTTACAATTTCTTTTACCGTCTGCAATCAATGGCTCGTCTATTCCCAGATCACAAAAAGTTACGGCGGTTCTAGAAGTTGTGGGGTGTGGGGCCCACGCGGCGTTTGGGGAAGGGCAAGGTTGGGGTGGGGAGGGCCAGTGGAGAATATGAATAAATTGTGGGCGAAAAGCATAGCGTGTGAGATCATACTTGCGCTAATGCACCGGATCCCATCAGAACTCCGAAGTTAAATGTGCTTAAGCAAGAGCAGTACTAAGATGGGTGACCTCTTGAGAAGTCCTCGTGTTGCACCCCTTTTCTTTTCTTTTTTTTTTTTTTTCACTTCAACTCCTCGCTATAATTTTTTTTGCCTTCAGCAATCAATGGCTATTCTATTCCTAGATCGTAAAAATTTACGGCAGTTTGGAAAGTTGCGGGGCGCGTGGCCCACGCGGTGTTTCGGGAAGGGCAAGGTCAAGGTGAGGAGGGGGAAGGGAGAAAATGAATAAATTGTGGGCGAAAACCATAGCGGGTGCGATCATACCAGCACTAGTGCACCGGATCGCATCAGAACTCCGAAGTTAAACTTGCTTGGGCGAGAGAAGTACAATGATGGGTGACCTCTTGGGAAGTCCTCGTGTTGCACCTCTTTTCTTTTCTTTTTTTTTTTCACCCGAACTCCTCGCTACAATTTCTTTTACCTTCAGCAATCAATGGCTCGTCTATTCCCAGATCACAAAAAGTTACGGTGATTCGGAAAGTTGCGGGGCGTAGGGCCCACGCAGCGTTTCGGGAAGGGCAAGGTCGGGGTGTGGAGGGCGAGGGTAGAATAGGAATAAATTGTGGATGAAAAGCATAGCGGGTGCGATCATACCAGCACTAGTGCACCGGATCCCATCAGAACTCCGAAGTTAAACGTGTTTGGGCGAGAGCAGTACTAAGATGGGTGACCTCCTCGTGTTGCACCCCTTTTCTTTTCCTTTTTTTTTTCACTCGAACTCCTGGCTACAATTTCTTTTACATTCAACAGTCAATGGCTCGTCTATTCCCAGATCACAAAAAGTTACGGCGGTTCTTGAATTTGCGGGGCGTAGGGCCCACGCAGCGTTTCGAGAATGGCAAGGTCGGGGTAGGGAGGGCGAGGGTAGAATAATAATAAATTGTGGGCGAAAAGCGTAGCTGGTGCGATCATACCAGCACTAGTGCACCGGATCCCATCAGAACTCCGAAGTTAAACGTGTTTGGGCGAGAGCAGTACTAAGATGGGTGACCTCCTCGTGTTGCACCCCTTTTCTTTTCTTTTTTTTTTTCACTCGAACTCCTCGCTACAATTTCTTTTACCTTTAGCAATCAATGGCTCGTCTATTCCCAAATCACAAAAAGTTACGGCGGTTTAGGAAGTTGTGGGGCGTGGGGTCCACGTGGCGTTTCGGGAAGGGCAAGGTCGGGGTGGGGAGGGCGAGGGGAGAATATGAATAAATTGTGGGAGAAAAGCATAGCGGGTACTATCATAACAGCACTAGTGCACCGGATCCCATCAGAACTCCGAAGTTAAACGTGCTTGGGCTAGAGCAGTACTAAGATGGCTGACCTCTTGGGAAGTTCTCGTGCTGCACCCCTTTTCTTTTCTTTTTTTTTTTTTTTCACTCGAACTCCTCGCTACAATTTCTCTTAGCTTCAGCAATTAATAGCTCGTCTATTCCGAGATCACAAAAAGTTAAGATGATTAGGGAAGTTGCGGGGCGTGGGGCCCACGTGGTGTTTCGGGAAGGGCAAAGTCGGTGTGGGGAGGGCAAGTAGAGAATATGAATAAATTGTGAGCGAAAAGCATAGCGCGTGCGATCATACCAGCACTAGTCCACTGGATCCCATCAGAACTTCGAAGTCAAACGTTCTTGGGCGAGAGCAGTACTAAGATGGGTGACCTCTTGCGAAGTCCTCGTGTTGCACCCCTATACATTTCTTTTTTTTTTTCACTCAAACTCCTCGCTACAATTTCTTTTACCTTCAGCAATCAATAGCTCGTCTATTCCCAGATCACAAAAAGTTACATCGGTTCAAGAAGTTACGGGGCGTGGGGCCCACACAGCATTTCGGGAAGGGCAAGGTCGGGGTGAGGACAGCGAGAGGAGAATATGAATAAATTGCAGGCGAAAAGCATAGCGGGTGCGATCATACAAGCACAAGTGCACCGAATCCCATCAGAACTCCGAAGTTAAACGCGCTTTAGCGAGCGCAGTACTAAGATGGGTGACCTCTTGGGAAGTCCTCGTGTTGCACCCCTTTTCTTTTCTTTTTTTTTTGCACTCTAACTCCTCGCTACATTTTCTTTTACCTTCAGCAATCAATGGCTCGTCTATTTCCAGATCACAAAAAGTTACGGCGGTTCGGGAAGTTATGGGGCGTGGGGGCCATGCAGCGTTTCGGGAAGGGCAAGGTCAGGGTGGGGAGGACGAGGGGAGAATATGAATAAATTGCTGGCGAAAAGCATAGCGGGTGCTATCATACCAGCACTAGTGCACCAGATCCCTTCAGAACTTCGAAGTTAAATGTGCTTGGGCGAGAGCAGTACTAAAATGGTTGACCTCATGGGAAGTTCTCGTGTTGCACCCCTTTTCTTTTCTTTTTTTTTTTTCACTCGAACTCCTCGCTACAATTTCTTTTACTTTCAGCAATCAATAGCTCGTTTATTCCCAGATCACAAAAAGTTACGGCGATTTAGGAAGTTGGGGGCGTGGCGCCTAAGCGGCGTTTCAGGAAGGGCAAGGTCAGGGTGGGGAGGGCGATGGGAGAATATGAATAAATTGTGGGCAAAAAGCATAGCAGGTGCGATCATACCAGCACTAGTGCGCCGAATCCCATCAGAACTCCGAAGTAAACGTGCTTGGGCGAGAGCAGTACTAAGATGAGTGACCTCTTTTTGAAGTCCTCCTGTTGCAACCCATTTCTTTTCTTCTTTTTTTTCACTCGAACTCGTCGTTACAATTTCTTTTACCATCAGCAATCAATGGCTCGTGTATTCCTAGGTCACAAAAAGTTACGGCTGTTCGGGAAGCAGCGGGACGTGGGGCCCACGCCGCATTTTGGGAAGGGCAAGGTCAGTGTGGGGAGGGCGAGGGGAGAATATGAATAAATTGTGAGCGAAAAGCATAGCGGGAGCGATCATGCTAGCACTAGTGCACCGGATCCCATCAGAACTCCGAAGTTAAATGCGCTTTGGCGAGAGCAGTACTAAGATGGGTGACCTCTTGGGAAGTCCTCGTGTTGCACCCCTTTTCTTTTCTTTTTTTGCTTTTTCTTTCCCTCGAACTCCTCGTTACTTTTTCTTTTACCTTCAACAATCAGTGGCTCGTCTATTCCCAGATCATAAATAGTTACGGCGGTTCGGGAAGTTATGGGGCGTGGGGCCTACGCGGCGTTTTGGGAAGGGCAAGGTCGGGGTGGGGAGGGCGAGGGGAGGATATGAATAAATTGTGGGCGAAAAGCATAGCGGGTGCTCTCATACCAATACTTGTGCACCGGATCCCATCAGAACTCCGAAGTAAACGTGCTTGGGCGAGAGCAATACTAAGATGAGCGACCTCTTTTGAAGTCCTCGTGTTGTAACCCATTTCTTTTCTTTTTTTTTTTTCACTCGAACTGGTCACTACAATTTCTTTTACTATCAGCAATCAATGGCTCGTCTATTCCTAGGTCACAAAAAGTTACGGCTGTTCGGGAAGTTGCGGGGCGTGGAGCCCACGCCGCATTTCGGGAAGGGCAAGGTCGGTGTGGGGAGGGCGAGGGGAGAATATGAATAAATTGTGGGCGAAAAGCATAGCGGGTGCGATCATACTAGCACTAGTGCACCGGATCCCATCAGAACTCCGAAGTTAAATGCGCTTTGGCGAGAGCAGTACTAAGATGGGTGACCTCTTGGGAAGTCCTCATGTCGCACCCCTTTTCTTTTTTTTTTTTTTCACTCAAACTCCTCACTACAATTTCTTTTACCTTCAGCAATCAATAGCTCGTCTATTCCCTGATCACAAAAAGTTACGACGATTCGGGAAGTTGGGGGCATAGGGCCCACGCGGCGCTTCGGGAAGGGCAAGGTCGGGGTGGGGAGGGCGATGGGAGAATATGAATAAATTATGGGCAAAAAGCATATCAGGTGTGATCATACTAGTACTAGTGCACCGGATCCCATCAGAACTCCGAAGTAAATGTGCTTGGGCGAGAGCAGTACTAAGATGGGTGACCTCTTGGGAAGTCCTCGTGTTGCAACCCTTTTCTTTTCTTTTCTTTTCTTTTTTTCACTCGAACTTGTCGCTACAATTTCTTTTACCTTCAGCAATCAATGGCTCGTCTATTCCCAGGTCACAAAAAGTTACGGCTGTTCGGGAAGTTGCGGGGCGTGGGGCCCACGAGGCATTTCGGGAAGGGCAAGGTCGGTGTGGGGAGGGCGAGGAGAGAATATGGATAAATTGTAGGCGAAAAGCATAGCGGGTGCGATCATACTGGCATTAGTGCACCGGATCCAATTTGAACTCCGTAGTTAAACGTACTTGGGCGAGAGCAGTACTAAGATGGGTGACCTCTTTGGAAGTCCTCGTGTTGCACTCCTTTTCTTTTCTTTTTTTTTTTTTCACTCGAACTCCTCGCTACAATTTCTTTTACCTTCTGCAATCAATGGCTCGTCTATTCCCATATCACAAAAAGTTACGGCGGTTCGGGAAGTTGTGGGGTGTGGGGCCCATGCGGCGTTTGGGGAAGGGCAAGGTCGGGGTGGGGAGGGCAAGGAGAGAATATGAATAAATTGTGGGCGAAGAGCATAGCGGTTGCGATCATACCAGCACTAGTGCACCGAATCCCATCAGAACTCCAAAGTTAAACGTGCTTGGGCGAGAGCAGTACTAAAATGGGTGACCTCTTCAGAAGTCCTCGTGTTGCACCCCTTTTCTTTTCTTGTTTTTTTTTTCACTCGAACTCCACGCTACAATTTCTTTTACCTTCAACAATCAATGGCTTATCTATTCCTAGATCGTAAAAAGTTATGGCGGTTCAAGACGTTGCGGGGCGTGAGTCCCACGCGGCATTTCGGGTAGGGCAAGGTCGGGGCGGGGATGGCGAGGGGAGATTATGAATAAATTGTGGGCGAAAAGCATAGCGGTTACGATCATACCAGCACTAGTGCACCGGATCCCATCAGAACTTCGAAGTTAAATGTGCTTGGGCGAGAGCAGTGCTAAGATGGGGGACGTCTTGGGAAGTCCTCGTGTTGCACACCTTTTCTTTTCTTTTTCTTTTTTTCACTCGAACTCCCTGCTACAATTTCTCTTACCTTCAGTAATCAATGGCTTGTCTATTCCCAGATCGCAAAAAGTTAGGGCAGTTCGGGAAGTTGCGGGGCGTGGGGGAAGTCCTCGTGTTGCACCCCTTTTCTTTTCCTTTTTTTTTTTTACTCGAACTCCTCGCTACAATTTCTTTTACCTTTAGCAATCAATGGCTCATCTATTCCAAGATCGCAAAAAGTTACGACGGTTCGGGAAGTTGCGGGGCGTGAGTCCCACGCGGTGTTTCGGGAAGGGCAAGGTCGGGATGGGAAGGGCGACGGGAGAATATGAATCACTTGTGGGCGAAAAGAATAGCGGGTGCGATCATACCAGCACTAGTGCACCGAATCCCATCAGAACTCTGAAGTTAAACCTGCTTGGGCGAGAGCAGTACTAAAATGGGTGACCTCTTGGGAAGTCCTCGTGTTACACCCCTTTTCTTTTCTTTTATTTTTTTCACTCAAACTCCTCACAATAATTTCTTTTACCTTCAGCAATCAGTGGTTCATCAATTCCCAGATCGCAAAAAGTTACGGCGGTTCAGGAAGTTGCGGGGCGTGAGTCCCACGCGGCATTTCGGGAAGGGCAAGGTCGGGGTGGGGAGGGCGAGGGGAGAATATGAATAAATTGTGGGCGAAAAGCATAGCGGGTGCGATCATACCATCACTAGTGCACCGGATCCCATCAGAACTTCTAAGTTAAACGTGCTTGGGCGAGAGCAGTGCTAAGATGGGTGACCTTTGGGAAGTTCTCGTGTTGCACCCCTTTACCTTCAGCAATCAATAGCTCGTCTATTCCCAGATCACAAAAAGTTAAGGCGATTAGGGAGGTTGGGTGCATGGGGCCCATGCGGCGTTTCGGGAAGGGCAAGGTCGGGGTGGGGAGGGCGATGGGAGAATATGAATAAATTGTGGGCAAAAAGCATATCAGGTGCGATCATACCAGCACTAGTCCACCGGATCCCATCAGAACTCCGAAGTAAATGTGCTTGGGTGAGAGCAGTACTAAGATGGGTGACCTCTTGGGAAGTCCTCGTGTTGCAACCCTTTTCTTTTCTTTTCTTTTCTTTTTCACTCGAACTCGTCGCTACAATTTCTTTTACCTTCAGCAATCAATGGCTCGTCTATTCCCAGGTCACCAAAAGTTACGGCTGTTCGGGAAGTTACGGGGCGTGGGGCCCACGCGGCATTTCGAGAAGTTACGGGGCGTGTGGGGAGGGCGAGTGGAGAATATGGATAAATTCTGGGCGAAAAGCATAGCGGGTGCGATCATACTGGCATTATTGCACCGGATCCAATTTGAACTCCGTAGTTAAACGTGCTTGGGCGAGAGCAGTACTAAGATGGGTGACCTCTTAGGAAGTCCTCGTGTTGCACTCCTTTTCTTTTCTTTTTTTTTTTTTCACTCACACTCCTCGCTGCAATTTCTTTTACCATTTGCAATCAATGGCTTGTCTATTCCTAGATCACAAAAAGTTATGGCGGTTCGGGAAGTTGTGGGGTGTGGGACCCACGCAGTGTTTTGGAAAGGGGAAGGTTGGGGTGGGGAGGGCGAGTGGAGAATATGAATAAATTGTGGGCGAAAAGCATAGCTTGTGCGATCATACTAGCACTAATACACCGGATCCCATCAGAACTTCGAAGTTAAATGTGCTTAGGCAAGAGCAGTACTAAGATGGGTGACCTCTTGGGAAGTCCTCGTGTTACACCCCTTTTCTTTTCTTTTTTTTTTTTTCGCTCGAACTCCTCGCTACAATTTCTTTTGCCTTCAGCAATCAATAGCTCGTCTATTCCCAGATCACAAAAAGTTACGGTGGTTCGGGATTTTGCGGGGCGTGGGGCCCACACGGCGTTTCGGGAAGGGCAAGGTCGGGGTGTGGAGGGCGAGGGTAGAATAGGAATAAATTGTGGGCGAAAAGCATAATGGGTGCGATCATACCAGCACTAGTGCACCGGATCCCATCAGAACTCCGAAGTTAAACTTGTTTGGGCAAGAGCAGTACTAAGATGGGTGACCTCCTCGTGTTGCACCCCTTTTCTTTTCTTTTTTTTTTCACTCGAACTCCTCGCTACAATTTCTTTTACCTTTAGCAATCAATGGCTCGTCTATTCCCAAATCAAAAAGTTACGGCGGTTCGGGAAGTTGCGGGGCGTGGGGTCCACGCGACATTTCGGGAAGGGCAAGGTCGGGGTAGGGAGGGTGATGGGAGAATATGAATAAATTGTGGGCGAAAAGCATAGCAGGTGCTATCATAACAGCACTAACACACCGGATCCCATCAGAACTCCGATGTGAAACGTGCTTGGACTAGAGCAGTACTAAAATCGGTGACCTCTTGGGAAGTTCTCGTGTTGCAACCCTTTTCTTTTCTTTTTTTTTCTTTTCACTCGAACTCCTCGGTACAATTTCTTTTACCTTCAGCAATTAATAGCTCGTCTATTCCCAAATCACAAAAAGTTACGGTGATTCGGGAAGTTGCGGGGCGTAGGGCCCACGTGGAGTTTCGGGATGGGCAAAGTCGGGTTGAGGAGGGCAAGGAGAGAATATGAATAAATTGTGGGTGAAAAGCATAGCGCATGCGATCATACCAGCACTAGTCCACCAGATCCCATTAGAACTCCGAAGTCAAACGTTCTTGGGCGAGAGCAGTACTAAGATGGGTGACCTCTTGCGAAGTCCTAGTGTTGCACCCCTTTACACTTCTTTTTTTTTTTCACTCGAACTCCTCGCTACAATTTCTTTTACCTTCAGCAATCAATAGCTCGTCTATTCCCAGATCACAAAAAGTTACGTCGGTTCAGGAAGTTGCGGGGCGTGGGGCCACACAGCATTTCGGGAAGGGCAAGGTCGGGGTGAGGACAGCAAGAGGAGAATATGAATAAATTGTAGGCAAAAAGGATAGCGGTGCGATCATACAAGCACAAGTGCACCGGATCCCATCAGAACTCCGAAGTTAAACGCGCTTTGGCGAGCACAGTACTAAGATGGGTGACCTCTTGGGAAGTCCTCATGTTGCAACCCTTTTCTTTTCTTTTTTTTTTTTTTGCACTTGAACTCCTTGCTATATTTTCTTTTACCTTCAGCAATCAATGGCTCGTCTATTCCCAGATCACAAAAAGTTACGACGGTTCGGGAAGTTTTGGGGCGTGGGGCCCACACGGCGTTTCGGGAAGGGCAAGGTCAGGGTGGGGAGGGCGAGCGGAGAATATGAATAAATTGCTGGCGAAAAGCATAGCGGGTGCTATCATACCAGCACTACTGCACCAGATCCCTTCAGAGCTTCGAAGTTAAACGTGCTTGGGCGAGAGCAGTACTAAAATGGGTGACCTCTTGGGAAGTCCTCGTGTTGCACCCCTTTTCTTTGCTTTTTTTTTTTTCACTCGAACTCCTCGCTACAATTTCTTTTACTTTCAGCAATCAATAGCTCCTTTATTCCCAGATCACAAAAAGTTACGGCGATTTAGGAAGTTGGGGGCGTGGGGCCTACGCGGCATTTCGGGAAGGGCAAGGTCAGGGTGGGGAGGGCGATGGGAGAATATGAATAAATTGTGGGCAAAAAGCATAGCAGGTGCGATCATACTAGCACTAGTGCACCGAATCCCATCAGAACTCCGAAGTAAACGTGCTTGGGCGAGAGCAGTACTAAGATGAGTCACCTCTTTTGAAGTCCTCGTGTTGCAGCCCATTTCTTTTCTTTTTTTTTTCACTCGAACTCGTCGCTACAATTTCTTTTACCATCAGCAATCAATGGCTCGTCTATTCTTAGGTCACAAAAAGTTACGGCTGTTCGGGAAGTTACGGGGCGTGGGGCCCACGCCGCATTTCGGGAAGGGCAAGGTCGGTGTGAGGAGGGCGAGGGGAGAATATGAATAAATTGTGGGCGAAAAGCATAGCGGGTGCGATCATACTAGCACTAGTGCACCGGATCCCATCAGAACTCCAAACTTAAATGCGCTTTGGCGAGAGCAGTACTAAGATGGGTGACCTCTTAGGAAGTCCTCGTGTTGCACCCCTTTTCTTTTCTCTTCTTTTTTTGCTTTTTTTTTCACTCAAACTCCTCGCTACTTTTTCTTTTACCTTCAGCAATCAGTGGCTCGTCTATTCCCAGATCATAAATAGTTACGGCGGTTCGGGAAGTTATGGGGCGTGGGGCCCACGGGGCGTTTTGGGAAGGGCAAGGTCAGGGTGGGGAGGGCAAGGGGAGAATATCAATAAATTGTGGGCGAAAAGCATAGCGGGTGCTATCATACCAGCACTAGTGCACCGGATCCCATCAGAACTCCGAAGTTAAACGTGCTTGGGCAAGAGCAGTACTAAGATGGGTGACCTCTTGGAAAGTCCTCGTATTGCACCCCTTTTCTTTTCTTTTTTTTTTTCCACTCGAACTCCTCGCTACAATTTCTTTTACCTTCAGCAATCAATAGCTCGTCTATTCCCAGATCACAAAAAGTTACGGCGATTCGGGAAGTTGGGGGCATGGGGCCCACGCGGCGTTTTGGGAAGGGCAAGGTCGGGGTGGGGAGGGCGATGGGAGAATATGAATAAATTGTGAGCAAAAAGCATATCAGGTGCGATCATACCTGCACTAGTGCACCGGATCCCATTAGAACTCAAAAGTAAATGTGCTTGGGCGAGAGCAGTACTAAGATGGGTGACCTCTTGGGAAGTCCTCGTGTTGCAGCCCTTTTCTTTTCTTTTCTTTTCTTTTCACTCGAACTCGTCGCCACTATTTCTTTTACATTCAGCAATCAATGGCTCGTCTATTCCCAGGTCACAAAAAGTTACCGCTGTTTGGGAAGTTGTGAGGCGTGGGGCCCACGTAGCATTTCGGGAAGGGCAAGGTCAGTGTGGGGAGGGCGAGGGGAGAATATGGATAAATTGTGGGCGAAAAGCATAGCGGGTGCGATCATACTGGCATTAGTGCACCGGATCCAATTTGAACTCCGTAGTTAAACGTGCTTGGGCGAGAGCAGTACTAAGATGGGTGACCTCTTGGGAAGTCCTCGTGTTGCACTCCTTTTCTTTTCTTTTTTTTTTTTCACTCGAACTCCTCCCTACAATTTCTTTTACCGTCTGCAATCAATGGCTCGTCTATTCCCAAATCACAAAAAGTTACGACGGTTCGGGAAGTTGTGGGGTGTGGGGCCCACGCGGCGTTTTGGGAAGGGCAAGGTTGGGGTGGGGAGGGCCAGTGGAGAATATTAATAAATTGTGGGCGAAAAGCATAACGTGTGCGATCATACTAGCAATAATGCACCGAATCCCATCAGAACTCCGAAATTAAATGTGCTTAGGTAAGAGCAGTACTAAGATGGGTGACCTCTTGGAAAGTTCTCGTGTTGCACCCCTTTTCTTTTCTTTTTTTTTTTCGCTCGAACTCCTCGCTACAATTTCTTTTACCTTCAGCAATCAATAGCTCGTCTATTCCCAGATCACAAAAAGTTACGGTGGTTCGGGATGTTGCGGGGCGTGGGACCCACGCAGCATTTCGGGAAGGGCAAGGTCGGGGTGGGGAGGGCAAAGAGAGAATATGAATAAATTGTGGGCGAAAAGCATTGCGGGTGCGATCATACCAGCACTAGTGCACCGGATCCCATCAGAACTCCGAAGTTAAATGTGACACCCCTTACCCGTCTACAGTATAGCTGAGTAAGATATGTCACATAGTGTACCGGAACACCCTATTTTATTTCAATCATTTTTATCCTTCCTAATTTATTTCTTTCATAGTTATGAAGTATAATTCATGAAATATCATTCATTGAAGTCATTTATTGAAATCATAATTTTATTTGAGATTTCGCAAATTTTATAGAAAATCCGGTAGAGTGCCGGCTAAAAATGGATAAAATAGTTCTTCGGAATCTATGAAAAACACTTCCAAAATTTTTAATCAATCCCAAACTCCATTTCATCATCAAAATCTCAATATTTCTCAATTATACTCCCATTTCTCATCATTTCATTTCATAGGATATTCATGTACAAGTCATAAATAAATATTCACTTTTTCATTCATAAACATAATTTCCACTATTTACATTGATAACAAAATACATTACATGAGTCTCAATTTCATATGAGGAAATAAAATTTAATTACAAAATGCCCAAAATAAAACCTAGTGTCCTACCAATGCACTGATGTCGATGAGGTGACACAGACACTATGCAGATCTGCAGAAGGTCTCACCCAGTCTGTGGTCTACTGGGCTCTCGGTCGGTCTCTCCAGAACCTACGCGTGGCAAAAAGCAACGCGCTAAGTAATAATGCTTAGTGGTGCCAATAATAAAATAAAAAGAAATAACAGAAAGTAAATATGCAGTGCATGTTTTGATGTCCTATACAAACAATTTTTCGATCATTATTGGTAATCTTATTTATTATGTACCTGTTCTATTCATTATTTAATTAAATTTGTTCACTTGCATTTTTGGTTGCCCAAGTAACCTATACTGGATGACTGGACTAGATAAACGGGTAAATTGGCACTGGGTATTAAGTACATCGGGTCGTCACACCATCGGTCACATATGTATCTCCCGGTGTGCAACAGAACAGCCAATGAGCTGTAATAACATTAGGCACAAGGTCAAGTCTCAACACAATGTCAGAATGGCTAAAGGCCATAAAATCACAGAATGGCATAATGCCATATGCAGTACTACTAACTGAACCCTATTGGCATGCCAACCTATCCAAACCAATCTTGCTAGGCATACTAGGGCATGTTATACTTTTAAATTGTACAATTCTTGAAATTTAAGTTTAGGTGTTACTATTAATTTCATTAGTTAACGAAAATGTTGACTTTTGTATAGATAATAGGTACATTGGTTCTAATACTCCCAACATACCACATTTTGCATTCTAAAATTGTTGGTATTAGTTGCCAATACCATTTCTAAGCTTAGTGTTAGTTATTCAAAATTTTCAGATTTCAAGCCTAATATGTATTGTTCCATTGGTTATTTGTACAGTAGGAATTTGGCAAAATTGTCTTCATGAAAGTTGTTCCTTATTTTGTCTAGTTACATTTCCTTTTTTGAATCACTCCATTTGGAGTTTTGTAGCTCAAGTTATGGCCTAAACACCATAACTAGCCGGATTGGACAGAATCCAAAATTCTGGGCAAAACTAGTTCTACCAAATTTGGTAACCTAAGTTTGGTTGGCAATTTGACTAGGTTATGATCAGAATTTGGATTTGTGTTCATCATGAAAGTTGTAGGTCTATGTCTCAGTTTTTTGCTGGTAAACTTTCAGGTCAATTGGACATTTTTACACTGAGTTATGACCAAATGAATAAACACTATTCATTTAGTCATTTTGCCCAGGCAGAATGCAAGTCGCCCGGATTAGGGCAATTTTTAAGCTAACTTGGATTGGTTTTCTGGGCAGGGTTTCTTCACCAAAGTTGTGCCATTATGTGTCTAGTTTCATGTCCAATTGTCCTTGCACCAATTGAACCTCTACAACTCCATTTATAGTTGCCAACAGGATGGACTCACTTCTAGACCTGTAGGTCACCCAAGGCAGCTCACCCAAACTCAAATCCCAAGCTACAACTCACCACAATTCCTTATCATACACAGCCAAATGGTCACTAATTGACCATTTAAACTTTCATTCACCAACACATGAACAAAGTCCAAGTTTTGTGCCCCAAACCCTAACTCTAACATTTCTCAAATCATGTAAACATATGCCAATCAATTTGTTCATCATAATTACTCATCAATATCACTAATAAACATAACTAATTCCATCAAAACCATTAATTTTCCTCTTATTCCTATGGCTACCAAAAATTTACTTCTCCCATACTTCATATTTTCTTCAATTTTCATGTCATACTAGCTTGTTTCAACATGCACATAACACTTAAAGAAGAGAAATGAGGTAATTATGGCACTAACCTTGACTTGGCTTTTTCTTCTTTTTGCAAACTTCAAGTTTTCTTCAATCTTTCACTTTTAATCTTCTTACCATAAGCAAATATGAAGTTTTTGTTTTGGGGACTAACTAATTTATGGAGATTTTGCAAGGATTTAAAGCTTGGGAAGGAAAAGAAAAATGGAGGAAAGGATGAAGAGTGGTTCGGCCAAAGAGAAAGTGGAAGAAAATCTGATTGTTTTCTTTCATTTTCTGCCCCATTTATTCATTTTAAATGGGTTATAGCCATGTGTCACCATGTGATTGGGTGGAGGCACTCTAATGACATCATGTGATGTCATAAATTCCATTTAATTCATTTTTTTTTCTTTTCTTTTCTACTCATTTTTAATTCAATTTTTAGTAATATTTATTTACATTTTATGTCATAATAATTATTTACTTAACTGGACAAGTCAGCCAAAAACTATCTCTGAAGGCGAAATGACCAAAATGCCCTCCGTTTTGCTTATTGAGCCAAAATTATCTGTACCGATTGAAAATTTTTCCTAAGCATTTTCTTGGCATTCTAATGCCATAGGAACCTCAATGACCCTTCTCTGGAGTCCCAAAAATTATTTTATGAATTTTTCCCCCGATCTAAGGGTCCTAGTTGCAAGAACCGCAACTTCCCACTGGGTTACCCATCACTAGGGCACCGAATCATTTAACTTGGTTGTATTTTACTTCTAAAATTTTTCTTAAATATTTCTTATAAATATTTGAGTTAATTATGGCTTCTCACTTTAGTTTTAATGTTTTTCCAGACATTTTAGCTGTCCGGAACAACACCGGTCGCTGGAACAGTAGAATGTACAGAATTACTACATTGAGGATGTTACATTAAACGTGTTTGGGCGAGAGTAGTACTAAGATGGGTGACCTCTTGGGAAGTCCTCGTGCTACAACCCTTTTCTTTTCTTTTTTTCTTTTTTCACTCGAACTCTTCGCTACAATTTCATTTACCTTCAGCAATCAATGGCTCATCTATTCCCATATTACAAAAAGTTACAGCAGTTCGGAAGTTACGGGGAGTGGGGCCCACGCGGCGTATGGGGAAGGGCAAGGTTGGGGTGGGGAGGTCGAGGGGAGAATATGAATAAATTGTGGGCGAAAAGCATAGCGGGTGTGATCATATCAGCACTAGTGCATTGGATCCCATCAGAACTTCGAAGTTAAACGTGCTTGGGCGAGAGCAGTACTAAGATGGGTGACCTCTTGTGAAGTTCTCGTGTTGCACCCCTTTTCTTTTCTTTTCTTTTCTTTTTTTTCACTCGAACTCCTCGCTATAATTTCTTTTTTCCGCTTTAAACCTTCAGCAATCAATGGCTCGTCTATTCCCATATCACAAAAAGTTATAGCGGTTCGGGAAGTTGCGGGGCGTGGGGCCCACGCGGCATTTCGGGAAGGGCAAGGTCGGGGTGGGGAGGGCGAGGGGAGAATATGAATAAATTGTGGGCGAAAAGCATAGCGAGTGAGATCATACCAGCACAAGTGCACCGGATCCCATCAAAACTCCGAAGTTAAACGTGTTTGGGCGAGAGCAGTACTATGATGGGTGAACTCTTGGGAAGTCCTCGTGTTGCACCCCTATTCTTTTCTTTTTTTTTTTTTCTCACTCGAACTCCTCACTACAATTTCTTTTACCTTCAGCAATCAATGGCTCGTCTATTCCGAGATCACAAAAAGTTACGATGGTTTGGGAAGTTGCGAGGCGTGGGGCCCACGCGGCGTTTCAGGAAGGGCAAGGTCGGGGTGCGAAAGGCGAGGGGAGAATATGAATAAATTGTGGGCGAAAAGCATAGCGGGTGCGATCATACCAGCACTAATGCCCCGGATCCCATTAGAACTCCAAAGTTAAACGTGCTTGGGCGAGAGCAGTACTAAGATGAGTGACCTCTTGGGAAGTCCTCATATTGCACCCCTTTTCTTTTCTTTTTTTTTTTTTTTTCACCCGAACTCCTCTCTACAATTTCTTTTACCTTCAGCAATCAATGGCTCGTCTATTCCCAGATCACAAAAAGTTACAACGGTTAAGAAAGTTGCGAGGCATAGGGCCCACGCGACGTTTAGGGAAGGGTAAGGCCGGGGTGGATAGGGCGAGGGGAGAATATGAATAAATTGTGGGCGAAAAGCATAGCGGGTGCGATCATACCCGCACTAGTGCACCAGGTCCCATCAGAACTCCGTAGTGAAACGTGCTTGGGCGAGAGCAATACTAAGATGGGTGACCTCTTGGGAAGGCCTCGTGTTGCACCCCTCTTCTTTTCTTTTTTTTCTTTTTTTTTTTCACTCCTCGTTACAATTTCTTTTTCTTGCTTTAAACCTTCAGTAATCAATGGCTCGTCTATTCCCATATCACAAAAACTTATAGCGGTTCGGGAAGTTGCAGGGCGTGGGGCCCACGCGGCGTTTCGGGAAGGGCAAGGTCGGGGTGGGGAGGGCGAGGGGAGAATATGAATAAATTGTGGGCGAAAAGCATAGCGGGTGCGATCATACCAGCACAAGTGCACCGGATCCCATCAAAACTCCGAAGTTAAACGTGCTTGGGCGAGAGCAGTACTATGATGGGTGAACTCTTGGGAAGTCCTCGTGTTGCACCCCTATTCTTTTCTTTTCTTTTTTTTTTCTCACTCGAACTCCTCACAACAATTTCTTTTACCTTCAGCAATCAATGGCTCGTCTATTCCCAGATCACAAAAAGTTACGATGGTTTGGGAAGTTGCGAGGCGTGGGGCCCATGCGGCGTTTCAGGAAGGGCAAGGTCGGGGTGGGGAGGGCGAGAGGAGAATATGAATAAATTGTGGGCGAAAAGCATAGCGGATGCAATCATACCAACACTAGTGCACCGGATCCCATCAGAACTCCGAAGTAAAATGTGCTTGGGCGAGAGCAGTACTAAGATGGGTGACCTCTTGGGAAGCCCTCGTGTTGCACCCATTTTCTTTTCTTTTTTTTTTTTTACTCGAACTCCTCGCTACAATTTCTTTTACCTTCAGCAATCAATGGCTCGTCTATTCCCAGATCAAAAAAAGTTAAGGCCGTTTGGGAAGTTACGGGGCGTGGGGCCCACGCGGCGTTTAGGGAAGGGTAAGGTCGGGGTGGAAAGGGCGAAGGGAGAATATGAATAAATTGTGGGCGAAAAGCATAGCGGGTGCGATCATACCCGCACTAGTGCACCGGATCCCATCAGAACTCCGTAGTGAAACGTGCTTGGGCGAGAGCATTACTAAGATGGGTGACCTTTTGGGAAGGCCTCGTGTTGCACCCCTCTTCTTTTCTTTTATTTTCTTTTTTTTTTCACTCCTCGTTACAATTTCTTTTACTCGCTTTAAACCTTTAGCAATTAATGGCTCGTCTATTCCCAGATCACAAAAAGTTATGACGGTTCGGGAAGTTATGGGGCGTGGGGCCCACGTGGCATTTTGGGATGGGCATGGTCGGGGTGGGGATGGCGAGAGGTGAATATGAATAAATTGTGGACGAAAAGCATAGCGGGTGTGATCATACCAGCACTAGTGCACCGGATCCCATCAGAACTTCGAAGTAAAATGTGCTTGGGCAAGAGCAGTATTAAGATGGGTGACCTCTTAGGAAGTCCTCGTGTTGCACCCCTTTTCTTTTCTTTTTTTTTTTTTTTACTCGAACTCCTCGCTATAATTTCTTTTACCTTTAGCAATCAATGGCTCATCTATTCCTAGATCACAAAAAGTTACGGCCGTTTGGGAAGTTGCGGGGCATGGGGCCCACGCGGCGTTTAGGGAAGGGTAAGGTCGGGGTGGGGAGGGCGAGGGGAGAATATGAATAAATTGTGGGCGAAAAGCGTAGCATGTGTGATCATACTAGCATTAGTGCACCGGATCCCATCAGAACTCTGAAGTTAAACGTGCTTAGGCGAGTGCAGTACTAAGATGGGTGACCTCTTGGAAAGTCCACGTGTTGCACCCCTTTTCTTTTCTTTTTTTTTTCAACTCGAACTCCTCGCTGCAATTTCTTTTTTCCGCTTTAAACCTTCTGCAATCAATGGCTCGTCTATTCCCATATCACAAAAAGTTATAGCGGTTCGGGAAGTTGCGGGGCATGGGGACCACGCTGCCTTTCGAGAAGGGCAAGGTCGGGGTGGGGAGGGCGAGGGGAGAATATGAATAAATTGTGGGCGAAAAGCATAGCGGGTGTGATCATACCAGCACTAGTGCACCGGATCCCATCGGAACTCCAAAGTTAAACGTGCTTGGGCGAGAGCAGTACTAAGATGGGTGAACTCTTGGGAAGTCCTTGTGCTACACCCCTATTCTTTTCTTTTATTTTTTTTTCTCACTCGAACTCCTCACTACAATTTCTTTTACCTTCGGTAATCAATGGCTCGTCTATTCCTAGATCACAAAAAGTTTCGGCGGTTCGGGAAGTTGTGGGGCGTGGAGCCCACGCGGCGTTTCGAGAAGGGCAAGGTCGAGGTGGGGAGGGCGAGGGGAGAATATGAATAAATTGTGGGCAAAAAGCATAGCGGGTGCGATCATGCTAGCACTAGTGCACCGGATCCTCTCAGAACTCCAAAGTTAAACGTGCTTGGGAGAAAGCTGTACTAAGATGGATGACCTCTTGTGAAGTCCTCGTATTGCACCCCTTTTCTTTTTTTTTTTTACTCGAACTCCTCTCTACAATTTCTTTTACCTTCAGCAATCAATGGCTCGTCTATTCCCAGATTACAAAAAGTTACAGCGGTTCGGGAAGTTGCAGGGCATGGAGCCCACGCGGCGTTTCGGGAAGGATATGGTCGGGTATGTTGCAAATAGCCGCAAAAAGAATTATGGGCTTCATAATTCAAGTATGTTGCAAATTGGGTTTTGTAGGAACCCTAATTTCAAATAGCCATAATTTATAAAATATAAAAGTTTTTTTAGTGATTCTTGAGCCTAAAATTAATAAAATTATGTGTAGAATAGGAATATAATTTTACTAAAACTTTTACAGATTCTTAAAATAACAAAAAAAGTAATAAAAACATGAGAGAAAGAAAACTAAATATGTGCAGAGTTGTATATCCCCTCAAATTAGACATGATTACATGATCCACATGAATATGCAAGATAAATTAAAAAAACAAAGAACATAGAATTAAATATTATGTGGCATAGATATTGAAAAGAAAATAACAATAACTAGCATTCTAGAAATCTCGCAAGAAAATCCTTTTGAAGAAAAGAAGAGAAATAAGAAGGAACTAAAAGAGTTTGAATATCTCTAAATTTTCTATAGCCTTAAGATATCTCTAAATTTTCTATAGCACTAAGATATCTCTAAATAGCTTTAAATTTTTTTGAATATTTCTAAATCTCTTTTTGTTTTCCTCCTTTTTTCTTCCTCCTTCTCTCTTTACCCTAGTAGGGTATTATAGGGTTTTGGGAGAGAGATGTGGTAGGGTTTGGAGTCCTAGGGTGATAAGGTTCAGATAACTTAAACAATTGAAATTGTAAAATTTGGGTGAGACTAGGATGTGGATGAGGTGTTTAAACCAATAAGAAGAAAGGGAAAGGAGGCACCACCAATAGGGAGTGAGAAAGAGAGTGGGGCCAAGTGGGAGAGAGAGTTTGTATGGGAGAGGGAAAGAGGTGCGGTAGGGTTTGAAGTCCTAGGGTGATAAAGTTCAGATAACTTAAAAAACTGGGATTGAGGAATTTTGGTGAGACTGAAATATGGATGAGGTGTTTCAACCAATAAGAAGAGAGGGAAAGGGGGCGGCACTAATAGGGAGTGAGGAAGAGAGTGAGGCCAAGTGGGAAAGAGAGTTTGTATGGGAGAGAGAGAGAAAAAAAAAAGATATTTTCTTATTTTAATTTTTAGAAAATAAATTAAATGGATTCTATTTAAACTTCCTAACTAGACTTTCTTAGGCCCATGGTGCCCAATTAAACTTAATTAGGTCTATTTAAGAACTACCCATATTAAATTTAAACAAAAAAAAATTATTTAAATTTAATTAAATTAATTTCCCAAAAAATATATTTTTTTTTCAAGATCATGGCATGAAATTAATAATTCGGCTCCATACCTCTAATTACATCTTACAGTCATACAATTTTTCATCATCGGGTTCCTCACAACCTCAATGCACGTACTCATAATAAATCACAAAATAAGAGTCTATAGTTTGCCTCTCACTTTGGCGAAAGTTGATATCAATGCGAAAGTATTGCTCAAGTTTCGTCAAAGTGAAACTCAATCTTCTAATAACTATGAAACATTGGCTATAAGGATTGAGTATATCTTGCTCTGTTGACATACTCTGTGTTATGAGACTAGCTATGGTCTCATAACAATGATAACTATGTCATGTGAAAATCGAGTGCATCTTGCTCTATCGATACACTCTGTATCGTGAGACTGGCTACGATCTCATGATAATGATAATTATGTGATTTGAAATATTGTGGATTCATATTTAAGACAACGGTCTTAAACTACCTACGTATCCCCCTTGTTATCCTAAGGAAGAATCAGACCCTCTCGTAGTTTAACACTTGAAATTATGGTGATGCATGTTCCTTTACGCCTTACACACCTATAGGTGACATGTTGATGCGTATTCTTTTATGTCTTACACAACTATGTCATATGCCCTAAATAACGTCTAAGGACTTACCAAACAATATCTGTCTTAAAATGTTGTAGGTTCGTATTTAGGACTGCGGTCCTAAACTGCCAACGTATCCCCCTCATTATCTTCAGAAAGAATCAAATCCACTCATAGTTCGACATTTAAAACTGTGGTGATGTATGTTTTTATATGCCTTACACACCTAAAAGTGACATGTTGATGCATGTTCTTCTATGCCTTACACAACTATGTCATGTGCCCTAAAGAACATCTAAAGACTTACCAAAAACATCTGTCTTAAAATGTTGTGGGTTCATATTTAAGACCGTAGTCCTAAATTGCCTGCGTATATCCCTCACTATCCTGAGGAAGAATCAGACCCTCTCATAGTTTGACACTTAAAACTGTGGTGATGAATGTTCTTCTACGCCTTACACACCTACAAGTAAAATGTTGATGCATGTTCTTCTATGCCTTACAAAACTATGTAGTGCGCCCTCAACAACATCTAGGGACTTACCAAAAAACATTTGTTTTGAAATGTTATAGATTCGTATTTAGGACCGTAGTCCTAAATTGCCTACGTATCCCCCTCGCTATCTTGAGGAAGAATTAGACCCTCTCATAGTTTGACATTTGAAACATGGTAATGCATGTTCTTCTATGCCTTACACACCTATAGGTGATATATTGATGCATGTTCTTCTATACCTTACACAACTATGTCGTGTGTCTTAAACAACGTCTAAGGATTTACCAAAAACATTTAATTCATAATTTGAAAAAATTGAGATGACTGGGTCTCAAAACTCTCTTTTATTTTTGTGCTTCCAGTATGCTAGTTCCTATCATAGGCATGCTAATTTTACTAGAGATTCTAAAAAAAGTTAGTCCTCTGAGGGACCTCTTTTTGCAAAAACTTTCTTTTGGCCTCAAAATTTTTGAGGAAAACTGTTCGCTAAAAAGACTTCCTTAAGGTCACAATACAATTTTCCTCTGATTTTTCTTTTTCTTTTCTCCCCCCATGCTTCATTATTCTAAAGCTATTTCAAAATCTTGTTCTGCCTTGACTCATTTTTCTTCCATGAACTCCATTCTTTGTGCCCTAACTTTTGCCTAAAATGCCCTTTTAGGTTTTCATCTTAGTGGGTCTGCTCTAACTTTTGCCTAAGCAGCCCTTTTGGGTTTTCCACCTAGCGAGCTCTTTTTTTTTTTTTAAATTAGATAATTACCGAGGCATTCATATCAAGTACCTATTTTGCCATGCTCACAAGACATAAATTAAATCAAAACAATGCAATCCAATTACTTAATCATTTGATGTATCTCTCAAGACACAAACATTTGTAATCATAATTAAATAAAACCTATTTCTGGTTAATGCAATAAAAACTTCTTTATTTATTTAGGTACATCATTACTCCCTCTTACATTTAGTTTTGCCAAATTTTTAACCATTTAAAGTTAGAAATAAGCTTTATAACCTGTCGAATGGCCTTTTCAAGTTTTCCATCCAAATCTTCTCTCATCTCTCCTTTTGCCTAGACTGCCTTTTATAGGTTTTTAATCTAGCATTTTTTCCTCTCTCTTTTTTTGGACCCTTACTTTTGTCTAAATCGCTACTTTCATCTAAACCGCCTTTTGTAGGTTTTCAGCTTAGCAGGCCTATCTCATATAAAGTACTGTTTAAGCCTATCTAAGTTGATTAGTTCTTGAAATTCATTCCCATCGAGGTCTGATATTCTTACAGCACCTCCTGGCAAGATCTTTTTGACTATGTGTGGACCATCTCAATTTAGCTTAAACTTTCCTCTTAGATCAAAAGGGATGGGTCGGGCTTGTTTCAAAACCATGTCTCTCTCTTTGATCTTTCTTAACTTCACCTTCTCGTTAAAGGCCCTGGCTATGTTCCTCTAATAACCCTGCATATGATACAAGGCTTGCATCATCTTTTCATCAATCAAAGCTAGTTCTTCATATCTCTTCTAAGCCTGCTCATTTTCCAGGATCTTAGCTGCTAACATCACTCTCAAGGATTCGACCTCTAGTTCAATGGGTAGCACTGCTTCAGTCTCATACATTAAAGAGAATGGGTTACCCTCTTGGATGTTCTCGTAGCAAGTGATAACTTTAAAGAACATAAGGGAGTTTTTGAGCTAATCCTTATATATTTTGAACATTTTTGTCAGTATAATCTTCATGTTCTTATTGGCTACTTCAACTGTTCCATTAATATGAGGCCTATATCGTGAAGACATATAATGCTTAATCTTGAACTCTGCAACTAACTGCAGAAAATCACCCTTAAACTGACTGCCATTATTTGAGACTATATCATGGAGTACTTTAAATTGGCAGATTATATTTTTCTGTATAAACTTACTCATTTGCTTAACACCCACTACTCTGTAGGACTCAGTATCAACCCATTTAGTGAAGTAGTCTCCACCATTATAAATTGTCGCAATGGTTTTACAATCACCGGACAATTATCATCAAAGCAAAAAAGTGAGGAGTCGCCACTTTAATTTTAAGGGAAATTAAAGGAATCATTTATAAAGATAAAAATTTATAAAACCACTTCTAAAACAGAGATTCTAAAACCACTTTAATTTTAAGGAAAATTAAAGGAAAGTTGTAAGCGAAAGAGGGAGCTCGCTCGAAAAGTGTTAGAGATGAAGGAAACTACTACCACTACCTAAGCATAAAGACAGGCTTTGGTAAAAGTGCCGAGCTCTCCATTTTGAACTGAAGAACAGCCGACTTCAGAGGTATACATCATCACTTCGGAGCCTCCCACTCGACCAGCTGAACCTCCTCCTCCACCTTCGGTCTCTTCAAGTGCAGAGGGAGATTCTTCTGGACAAGCCATCCCAGCCGCTCGATCACTCTCCTGAGGTGCTTGGGTCCTGCTTCAATCATTGGAAAAGAACTACTCAGTTCAGGGAAATCCTGATCTGGCAAAAGTCTTAGGTGCTTTGATCTATTTTTCTGAAGATTGGACTCGGATGGCCTAGGAGAGCATCAAAGATCTTCTAACCCAGACGATGAGCTTGGGCTTGGAGGCGATCGCAAACTAACAGATGATCCAGGAAAAAGCTCATCTCTTAAGGAGGGAGATCCTCAAGGCGGTTCAAGATACAGTGGCTACGAAGACCCAACTTTCGGCTGCTAATGATCGAATCGTTGAATTAAAGGGCTAGGTGAGATCTTATGAGGAGAGAATGGCTCAGCTGGAGAGGGAACTTGAAGATGCCTAGGCTTGTCGAGCTACTGATCTGGCTCAATTCTCTAGAGTGATAAGGGCCAAGGAGGACAAAGCTCTGGTGAAGGAAGCCGGTGCTTATATGAACTCCCACAGCGATCTCCTAGCCGAGCTGGTGAAGCGCTACCCTGAAGAAGACTTTACCTGATTGGAAAAGCTCACCCTAGGTGTTGAGGCCAAGAGTGAAGAGGAATAAGAGAGGGAGGAGGGAGAGAATGTTGAAAATGTACCTGAAGAGCAGGTTAGGGAAGACCCTCCTGCTAAATAACTTTGTACTTATATTTCGAAAATGAATTGAAGTTCTTTTATGATTAATTCTTGATGAGATCGAAAAACATCAAACCAAGTTGGCGAGTACCGAATAAAATTAAAATGCAACTTTGAAAGAAAATTGTATATTAGTTATTCATTTGGGGGTCGACCAAAATATGGTGTTTACATAAATATATAGCCATTAGAAGCTGTGAGAGAAATCTTCCTAATGATGTCTATGCCCCAAACAAAAAATAGCCATGGTAAGTCATACTGTACAGCTCACTTAGCATTAGATGGTTCAAGTTTACATGGATCTAACATTCATGGCATTTCTTAACAAACTTGGCGTAATCAGTCTCTATAGTAGACCAGTAATAACCCAACTTTAGAATTTTTCCAACTAAAACCTTTCGATTCATATGGGGACCACACATTCCTGCATATACTTCTTTCATTATTTGCTCAGCCTATTTTTCTATCACACATAAGAGCTTATAGAGTTGCTCCCCAACTAAAGTAAATTGAGTGGCTAATGTACGAATTGTTGCTCTATCTCTTTTATTGGCTGATTGCGAGTATTCTCTCACTTCCAAGTACATCTTTATGTCCACTTACCATTTTCCTTCACCCTCTAGGTTTACATGTGCTACTACTAATCCTTCATAGCATGAAATTTTATTCCTCATTAAAATAACTAACTAAGTCAACTTTTGATCACCCTTTTCCTATAGGGACACCAGTGTAGCTTGGGAATCGGCCATCTGATTCTAAGCTTGAGGCATGTGCTTCATGATCACCTTATCAAAAATTAGATAATAGTTTCTTTATATATTCCAAGTATGGCCTCAATTTTCCTTCCTTCAATTCTCATTCAACTTTAATATAAAAGACCACTAGCATCGAATCTCCAATTATCTCTTCTTTCTTTGCCCTAACAACTATCAATGCTTCTAGGCCACAGACGCAGGCCTCATATTCAAATTTATGGGGATCTTGTGTTATACTATGTCTCGGTCAATTTCTGACATATCTTTATAAGACTAGGCAAATGCTTCTTGGTACTTCGTTAATAAAGCTATAAATTTATCTCTTTCTTCTTGGGTTAAATCTTCAGCTAACTTAATGTTTTTAGGATTATCTAATGTACCCAAATTAGTGGAGATCGATTTTGATGCATTAATAGAAATAGATTCTAAATAATTATGAATGCCATACATATGCTTATTATAATAAGCATCAAACAAGTAAGCAAAAGGAGTAGTCATATTATTAATTTTTGCCTCAAAATCTTCATCAAGTATATCAGAAAATGGAAGCATTAGCATCACTACTGTGAGCATTACAAAAGACAGACTCAAACTTAGGAGGGTAGCTTTAGGTGCTTGGCTTCCATGTATTCTTTAGATAAGTGGTGTTGATTTTTTTGCTCTAGCACTTTTACATTTTGTAGCTCCTAATCATCTATTCAAGTGATTACCCGCTCTTTCAAGAACTTAGGAGGCTTTGGCGCTTCTTCCTTTTTAGTTGGCTCATAGCCTAAACCATACCTTGTGATCTGCCTTTTGATCGTAGGAAAAGTTACCAGGCCGTCTACATGTTTTCCTAGGCCCATGCCAGGAAAAAACTTCATCCCTTTCTTCACAGTAGCCACTTTTGGATCCATTCAGTTTTCATAGATATCAGCTACTTGAAAACCAAACATTGGTGGAGCGAAACCATTTACTTATAATGCAACCACCTTCTTATCAAGATCGGTCCAAACATCCAAAGGACCCTTATCATAGCTATAATTATCACAAATGTCAAAAACCATTATAAACTGAGGTTCATTGGGCTTTTGGATGGGTTGGATAAAGTCAATAATTCTGTCATGGTTATTTAGGGTAGTGGAGATCATGTAGAGAACTGGTGGAGGTAGAAAATTTGGTTAAACATAAGGCTGGTGTGGGTGTTTCAGTTTTTTGGGTTAGTTATCTTTTTAGCATCAATTAGGTCTTAGATATCATGCTTAAATTGGATGCATCGATCAGTGTCATGACTATGGGTTTGGTAAAAGTAGCAATATTGGTTGATATCACAGCTAAGTGGGAGTGGATTTGATAGTGGCCTGGGTGCCTAGAGTTGTAGGAAATCTTGAGCTTTGAGACACTCGAAAACTTTGGATAAGGGTTGGTTGAATTGGAAAAATCTCCTTGGGGTGCGAGACACAATTTGAATCTCAATAACTTTAATGCCACTTAATTAGCCTTCCTTGGGGCCTCTTTCTAAGGTTGACCATAATTTTCTCTTCCAGCTCAAACATCTTGGCATTCAAGGTTTCATCACGCATGGCCATAGTTTCTTCTATCTTAAGCAGTGCAGGTGAAATCCTTACTAGTCTCTTCCCTTCCCTAACCCAAGTGACCTAATTGAAAGTCTCTTTAGTGTGTTTCAAGGCTATGTTTGCTCAAAAAAAAAATAGGATTTAAGGGTTAACCTAAACATGCTATGTACATGAATGCAATGTATGAATGGGCCTTTTTTTTTTTTACCTTTACCTTTACAAAACCAAAACTGAACCATACTAATAGAACTAAAACTAAACCAAAACCAAACCATATGAATTGAACTAAAATTAGACTAAAGACTGAATCAAAATAAAAAAGAACATCTCCAAAACTAAATCTTCTTCCCCTTATACCTCCAACTCTCACGTGGAGGGTAGGCAAAAAAATTCTATCGTAGGCTATGATACTCTGGACACACCAAGAGGGGATGGTCCAAGATGACTTTTCCCTCACAAACAAATGATTTATATCCTCAAAGTTTAACCATAAGTAAGCATCCTCTTGCTTAACACGGGTTTTGAAATGGACTTGGGCCTATACACACATTGGGTTTATGCATAGGCCTAGGTTCATCTCAACTACCACTAGAACTCATAGTTTGAACTGTAAGGTTATAAATCCAACACAACAAAAATCTACGGGGTACCTAGGGATGAAATCTATGGCTCATGGGCTTCATCAAGTAGGAAAAGGGCCACCCATATGAGAGTTTGTCCATTATTCACAACAGTCGGAGCTGTGGCTCTTTTATATAATCGAAGGTACGGGCATGGGGTGCTAGCATTCACCAATTCATCATAACTCGAGTAGAACTACGGTCTCCTTGGCTAGTACTAGACGGACTAAAAAAGGTAAGGGTGATCCGTGTGATATAGTATAGTGGAATGCAAAAAGTTTAACAAAGGAATAATATTAGACTAATAAAGACATGTTAGAGTAACTATCCATTTAATCCTCAATGGAGTCGCCAAACTGTAAGAGAGGGGGGGGGGGTCGTAGTAAGGCGTGAGGCGAAATTTCATCCACTTGAATTATATAAAATGCACCAGGTAGTGCCCAGGAAAGATGGTGGAGTCACAATGGTCTCACTTAAGTACCACCTCCTTAGAAAGTATTTCCTAGACATGCACTTCACAATCCTAATAGAATCGAACTACTGGTAAGTACCATTTTCCCATAACACTATCACGGTACTAAAGATTTATACCATGAAGGCATAGATAGATAGGAGTCACTACCTAAGTAATAACTGGACATATTCAATATTTTTTCCGAGGGTCATGGATGGCAACTTACTCCTTGCAGAGTTTCCACAACCGTCATTACTGTAGCCCAATGTCTAGGTTTAAGATAGTAGATACATAAGGGGAAGGTGTTAGGCACTCCTTACGCTTGGTATAACCTCGTTAATTCGAGTGTTAGTCCTCTACTAATATTTCTAGAAGTCTTGTTTATTATTCCTCTATTAAACTTTATCCTAAAAATGCAATTCTAATCCTACACACACAAATAATTCACAAAAGGGTTATTGTTTACAAACAGTTTTCATGCACATGTAATTCCTATCTATGGGGTTGCTAATTATTTAAGTGATATTTACTGGATGACTAATATTAATTTATTATTGAGAATTTAATTTACAAACAAATTCAATTTCAAACAACCCTAAATTTCTATTTAACCTAATTAATTAATTTTTCACCAAGTTACCCTAAGGATAATTAAACTAAATTAATTATGTACATATGTAATTTATTCTAATGTCACATAAGGCCCAAACAATCACAATCTAATAAAAATTTCTAACCTGCAAATTTATTTTATAATTATCAAGTATTAAATTAAATTTATTTTATATGCTAATGTTAGTTTAATTTACAAACAAGATTAATTTTAATTTACTAAGTATTTATTTAAATTAATTATATACAAAAGTCAGTTAAATTAAAAACAAAGTTAATTTTAATTTACCAAATAAAAATCATATTATTACTACAATTTCATGTCAATAGTTATTATAGGAATTCAGGGCTAATTACTTATTAGTAATTGCAGTTGCCATTGGGATAAGCTACCCTTAAAAAAGGGTATTCTCTTCTAGTATAGCAAAGATATCCCTGGTTTACTCCCGTTTAGCTCCAGTAAATACTCTCTTTAGTACTTATCTTAGGACTACTTACCAATTTTGTTTGTAATAATAAAAAATAAAAAAAAAACTTAAAGAAAATAAAAGAAGTAAAAAAAATAAGAAAATACTAATAACAATTCGCATTTAATTCTAACTCTAGTCTCCTAAAGGGTTAAGATTTCTATTTAGTTACAACTATCTAAGTGTCCAGGTCTTCTAACATATTTCAAGCACTTTATAACACTTCTTAAATTAAAAGAACACAAAAATAGATTAAATATTAATTGGAACCCAAGAACACATAAGAACATGCATAAACGTACAATTCCTAAATTCTAGCAGATTGACAATAGTAAGAAATCTGATTTTTGAAAAATAGTTAGACATGCCTAAAAATCATGAAAAACTTATAGAAGACAACCAAAATATCATAAAATTTATAGACCAAATAAAACCTTAGCCAAATGGTCTACACAAATCGTAACTTTTCCTAGTGATAGAATCGTACTAACTTTTTTAAAATTCATAACTCATCAACCACATCAAATATCAATGCGAAACCAATTGGAAAATATTCATAAGATTCTAAAATAAATTTTAGACACTAGGCTTGAATAAAAATATTAAGAAACGAAGGAGATATGGGCTTCACAATTTGGGTATGCCGCAAATCGGGTTTTGCAGGAACCCTAACTTCAAACAGCCATAACTTATAAAATACAAAAACTTTTTCGGTGATTCTTGAGCCTAAAATTAATAAAATTATGTGTAAAATATGAATATAATTTTACTAAAAGTTTTACAGATTCATAAAATAACAAAAAAGTAATAAAACATGGGAGATAGAAAACTGAATATGTGTAGAGTTGTGCATCCTCTCAAATTAGACATGATTATATGATCCACATAAACATGCAGGATAAATTAAAAAGCAAAGAACATAGAATTAAATATTACGTGGCATAGATCTTGAAAAAAAAAATAACAAAAACTAATATTCTAAAAATCTTGCAAGAAAATCTTTTTGAAGAAAAAAAAAGAAATAATAAAGAACTAAAAGAGTTTTGAATATCTCTAAATTTCTATAACTCTAAGATATCTCTAAATAACTATGAATTTTTTGAATATTTCTAAATCTCTTTTTTGTTTTCCCTCCTTTTTTCTTCCCCCTTTTTTGTTTCCCCCTTCTCTCTCTACCCCAGTAGGGTATTTATAGAGTTTTGGGAGATAGGTGTGGTAGGGTGTGGAGTCCTAGGGTGATAAGGTTCAGATAACTTAAACAACTGAGATTATAGAATTTGGGTGAGACTGTGATATGAGTGAGGTGTTTAAACCAATAGGAGGAGAGAGAAAGGTGCGGCACCAATAGGGAGTGAGGAAGAGAGTAGGGCCGAGTGGGAGAGAGGGTTTGTATGGGAGAGGAAAAAAATGTGTGGTGGGGTTTGGAGTCCTAGGGTAATAAATTTCAGATAACTTAAACAACTGGTATTGAGGAATTTGGGTGAAATTGAGATATGAGATAGGGAGTGAAGAAGAGAGTGGGGCAAAGTGAAAGAGAGTTTGTGTGGGAGAGGGAGAGAGAAAAATATATTTTTTTATTTAATTTTTAGAAAATAAATTAAATGGATTCTATTTAAAATTTTTTACTAGACTTTCTTAGGCTCATGGGGCTCAATTAAAATTAATTAGGTCTATTTAAGAACTATCCATAAATAAAATAAAATTTTATTTAAATTTAATTAAATTAATTTCCTAAAAAATATATTATTTTTTTTTTAAATCATGTCATGGAATTAATAATTCAGCTCCATACCTCCAATTTCATCTTATACGTCGGATTTCTCACAATCTCAATGTACGTACTCATAATAAATCACAAGATAAGGGTATAACTTTTAACCTTTTTTTAATTTAAATTTTAACTAATTATATAGTGGTTAAACACATTATATAATATTTCAATACAATTTAATATATTTATAATTAAAAGAATTAATTCTTAAAAAATAAAGATAATATTAAATATATATATTTTAAAGCTCAACCTCAAAAACAATTCAAAAGTCTGCCATCTAACTTAATAAAAAAAAAAGTAAGAAATCACTACATGATATAATTTTTTTTATATATATTTTTATATAAAAAATTGCCTTATCATATTAACTATCAATTTTTAAAATATGTTTATAAATTTTAACTACTAAAATTTTATCTTATGCCAAACAAGAAAATAATTATTTAGAATTTCTTTTACTACATCTTTTATGATTTTTAAAATTATCAAATTTATAATTTCAAACATTATAAAATTTTGCTCATTATATTATATATCTCTAAAAAATAATATTTTTAAATTACAATTTTCAATAGATTGAAAAATGAATGAATTATTTTTTTTATAAAATTATATTATTATATATTTAAATAATATATATATATATATATATATATATATATATATATATATATATATATATATATATATATATATATAGTCATGAGAAAATTATTCATAAATTTTAGACAGTTATTTTAAAAACATTTTTTATATTTAAAATTCAAGAATTTTAATAGTAACAATTTAAAAATAGGTGACTTTTTTATATTTTATTTATTTTTTATTAATATGTCAATTAATTTAAAAAATAATAAAAAATAATATATTTATCATTTTATTTCAAAATTTAAAATTAAATGTTATATATTTTTATATCTTTTATCAAATACAAAATTATACTATTTACTACTAAAAAATTTATATATTAACTCTCAAATAAAATTATAATTAATTAAAAATTTTATTATTAATAAAATTTTATAGAATGATTATAAAAATAAAAATAATATATGTAATATTACATTAGTAAAATTAAATAATAAATAATCCTTTGAATTTAAAATAAAATCAAATGAGTAAAATAACTACAGTTTAATACAATTTTAATTGGTTTAGTAAAGCACAGTTCTTTGATTCAATTCAGCTACCCAATAACCGTACACGCCGCTAAAAATGCCAATAATTTGTGGCCTGTTTCAGAATATGGACTCTGCAATTCCACATACATATATACATTTCAGCATCTAATTTATTCATCGACATTCTGCAAAAGAAAAGATCCATTAATATTAAATGTTATTATTCCTGAAACTTGATAAATACACGCAGCAGGTATCGCTTGGTGCTCTTAGCTGGAAACAAACTGACGATCATTTCAGTAGGGCTGATATCAATTACAGTGAAGTAAAAGAAAACCAAGAAATAATAACCTCAATAAAAGTGCATACAGAGGATTTAATATACCCACCCATTTGTAACTTGACTTGAAATAGACCTTCACATCGCTTTGTATTGAGAAGAGATCATCTCAAGACAGGCTCTTATATAAATGGTTTTTCCACTTATGTAAGCTAAACTTCCTAAGAGGAAAAAAATTATAATCTTAGCAAAACAAAGCGTGAGGCTCAGCCGAAACACATCAAGGGGCAAGCCTTAGTGGGTCACGAGGGAAAAGTGATGTCTTGCGAATGTTATTCAGACCACAGAATAACATTACCACACGCTCTAATCCCACCCCAAACCCACCGTGTGGAGGCGCACCATACCTGCAGAAAGAGCAACCATATGATCATGTATTCTGTACAGAAAAAATCATATCTGATAACCCCTTTGCCATATAACTAGAAATATGCAAGAAAGCTAAAGCTCAACACAACAACATTGGTAATACATTAGCCATTCTTGGCATTCATCAGGTATCAAGATAGTAGGTTTCAACATCAAGCCTGCCCCTAAAAACTCACCATTTCATGATACACACTATATTTTCAGATTCACTCCTTATTTAAATATATTAGCCATTCAATGTTCAATCACTACATAATTTTTTCCCTTGTTTCCCTCGTTAGTAAACATTGACCAAACATATTGAATAGCAGCACTAAACATGTCATGTATGAAGTGGCATATCAAAATAACCATCATCACTTACAGTCATAAATCCAAGCAAGTAACTTTTGCTACAGAAGCCCGCTTCTGAAATATGATGCAAAATGTGTAGGAACTATAAGTATATGAACTTCAGCATGCATGCTATGTTTTATGGTCAAAACGAAAAAGTATCAAGCAGATAAAACATCTCTGTAAACACGGTAATTGTAGCTTGTACTAATAATTTTCAATTGAGATAATGACATTAAAGTACTTGAACTTTGAGTGAATTTCTATTTCATTGGTTCAGCTTCAATTTCTTGCAAGCCAGAGCATGGACAAACAAAATTAATCTAATCAAGTCCATTAGGTAGATTAGTCACTGGAATGCTGATGTGGACATCAAGCTGAACAATAATCCCAATTGGACAACCATAGAGAATTAATTTAACCAAATGACAAATCCATCCAAGCAACAGAACACAAACAGTTAAGAAAGAAGTGAATCTCCATGCCTTTTCTTTTCAAAGATTTAATTTCACAGAAAAAAAAAAAGTTATTGAAAAGCACATAATCTAACAAGCTGGCAGGACAACAGATCTGCGAGAATCAAGGGGAAAAAATACCTGAAAGAATCAATGTATGTTGTTATTGTATTGACATCAATGCCACACGCCTTTGCACGTTCTTCCAGCAACTCTGGTACATGAACACGTTGAGCTCCTGAAATTATTTCCTCACCTGAAGGAAGGTGAACAAATGAATACAATCCAGTCAAGCAAGTAATGATATCATTATCTGCTTTCATCAGTTTCATGCACATTAATTACAGAGACATGCAAATACAAAAAAAAGTAACAGAACTGAAAATACAAATATGCATAACCAACAGATCACTCCATTTAGCATGTAATAATATGCTTGTGAGAAGATCTTGCAAAAGAAAACCTGCATTTATATTTTGATTTATAATATCCCAAGATACCAGATGCAAGACAAAAATTTGAAACATGAATTAAAAAATGGCAATGAAAAAGAACTTTCTCCTCTACCTCGAATAAAGACATCAAACGAATTACTGTACTTTGTATCATCATAACATGGCATAGTGTAGAATGGCCTAACAGCCAAAGGATAGCGATGAAGAATGTAGAACTCAGTACCATACCTGTGATCAGAAGCAAATATTTGTCCACTCATTAGCACGGACTAAAACAGAGAACAATATGCAGGTCAATTAGGCACTATGGAAAATCACAAAATGTTGAATTACTTCTCCAAAACTAGCTGGCCTAATTTTCTCTCTGACTCTGTATTCAAGTCCCCATAAGGATCAATTTCCACTCCTGCATCCTGTCAAAACAAGCCATGTCTATAAGACTAGGATAATTCTCCGATTATCAGCAAGTGATATATATGCAATGCAGGAGGCCTAGAAAACACAAGCAACATCTGTTTTTAAAGATCAACTACTTCACATTGTCACGTGCTTTTCTTCTAGTCAATGCACTTTTACTACCATACTTATTTTTGAAACAGAACTCTACTCCAAAAAGTAAAGAATAAAGACAGACCATATTCCCTACTTCTCTTAGCATTCTAATACGGAAAAAACTAATTGCAGGGAAGCCATCTCAAATCCACCAGAACCATAGAATAAGAACTAAATTTGTTGCTGAAACTTAACCCACCAAATTGATCATCACAGCCAAACTTAATCTTCTATTAGCATCTAGTGCACAAAGATGGGTTAATAAATTTCTAAATCGACTGAGATTGCACCAATGAAAATCACTTGAAGAAGCTACAGATGCATTGAAATAAGATAATCTTAATCACAGCCAATAAATAAATTACATGAAGATTCACAAATGTAGAAATCCCCCCCTACAGGTATAAAAACTTTTAAATATAAAAAATTAAAATGACATACAACTCACAAGTGAATACGAGGAACTAGATCATGTAAATATTCATGCCATAAGTTTAAATCCAATAGTTATGCAGCACATGTTTTCCAGAATCAGAGTGGTAAGAAGTTATGACAGCTAGACCTGGCCACAATCTGGTTCAAAACCAAACCAGTCCACTCGGAACCGAAACCGATCAAAACCAGTTTGACCAAAACTAGTCTTGAACTGGACCAAAACCAGCCTTTCTGATTCCGGGCCAAAACTGGATTTTTTAAAAAAAAAAATTGACAAGAAAAAAAAAAATCAACTGTTGGATTTGATCAAAAGACAGAACCAGATATAAGGGGAACCCTGGTACCCCTGAACCTTGAACCGGACCCAATGGCCAACCTTAATGCCAGCTATTACTTCCCATACTTCTTCCTCTTAAAAAATCTATTATTTTCTCCATCATTCTAACACCTGTTAAACACCATCTAATTAGTATTTTGTTTATTAATGGTGATATAATATATTATTTAAAGATATTAGCTCACCAATAACATAAGTAACACACACATGCATACATGTGTAGGTTATAACTTTATATTCAGTTACCTTGAGCATTTGAACCCCTTCTTCAAATCTGAGCCGTAGAGTTTTTCGCAGGTACTGCATATTGAGAAAATCTCAACAATCACATTTATGGTGAAGGATTTTAAACTAAGGTAAAGCCAATGTTCAAAAAAATTGCATTTATTAATTTTTTTCAAAAGGGACAACTAAACTGATGCATGACTATTAAGTTAATGCTCATAAAATTGCATTTGTTTACGCTTCTCAAATATACTAGCCATTAACAATCAAATACTTTAGAGAAAGCCATGATGATATAGCTCCGAAAGTTGTAATGAATTATGACCTTCAAAGGTTCAAAGGGATATTGCCGCCGAACAGCATCAAGTTCCTTTTTGCACTTCTCATTCAAATGGTTAAAAACTGTGACAAATAATCGATCAACAATATCCATGACCTGCATATAATAATAATAATAATAATAATAATAATAATGAAACCTCAATTTTAAAGCAAAACATTGAACAAAACTCAATTTACAAGTTCATGGCAAGCAAACAAAACAACGATTCCTACCTCAGAATAGTGTTTTTTAATCTCCATTTCAACATCAAGACCAACAAATTCACACAGATGCCTATGAGTGTAAGAATCCTCTGCTCTGAAAACAGGCCCAACCTCAAAAACACGCTCTTTGTCACCACAAATAGCCATTTGCTTGTGAAGCTGAGGAGACTGTGCCAAGCATGCAGATTGCCCCTTGTAGTCCAGCTTAAATACAGCAGAACCACCTTCACTAGTTCCTGCCATCAATTTTGGAGTATGGATTTCTTCAAAGCCTTCTGATTCTAGAAACTTCCTAAATATCTGCACATTGATGCAACTTGATTCAAAAGGATGTTTAGTGAGTAAAAATGCCAATAATTTACAACAAATCCACAAAAAAAGGTTACATATTGATACATCACATTTGGGACAAAATATCAGCTCTATTACATAAGTGCAAAACCATTTTTGTTTTCAAGCAGAAACTAAATGAGACAGCATGGTTTTAAATAAAATTATATATATATCATGACCTAAAAGCATTACACATTTCCGAGGATTTAACCCAAAATCGTTTAGAGTGAAGAAAAAGAATCCATATAGCCGATCCCAAATTTTTGGGATAAAGGCTTAGTTGAATTGAGTTGAGTTATATATATATATATATAAAGATTAAAGAAGCAAGATGCACATGAAAGATGACAATGTTTTTAATTTTCTAATGTTCTAAAAAACTAGGTAAATGAGCTACACAAAGGGCAGAATCCCCATTTCAACCATTTGACTTACATCAATAAAAAGATGATTATATTCACCAAGGCGATTGCCTCGCCAACTCATGATTTGAGTATTTATAAATTAAAAAAAATAAAGTACAATTAGGTATCAAGAATAAAACCAGGCTGTTGAATAAAGAACCCGTGTGTGACATAATCACTTATGGTATTGAGATGTTTTTTCTATTTCAGTTTAACTCAAAGGCAACCAAACATAGGTAGAAACAATTTTGGAGGACCAACCAAGCCATTTTCCATGTGTCAAGTCAATAAATCAAAAGAATGAAATGAATAGGCTATTAAATGAGGAAAAAAAAAAATAGCAGGCAATTACTATGAAATGATGATTATCTAGTTAAAACAACCTGCTGTTGATTGTTCAAAACATACAGCCTCCCCAGCTTCTGTTATTACCATAACCCCAAATAGTTATTTTTGTTACAATATGAATTGTGTAGACCTAAATTAACTTGGAGGAGAGTAGTACAACATGCCTTAGAAGCATTACAAACCCAAAGCGAATCCATATAGCCGACCCCAAATTTTTGGGATAAAGACTTAGTTGAGTTGAGTTGAGTATGAATTGTTTTAAAAACTTGCAATACATGCATTGCAAGTTCAGTGAAGGCCGAACTGGTGATAGGAAAAAGTTAGCTTGGATGGAGCAGTATTACCCCAAAGTAATCACTTTAAATATCTCAACTCAATCCTTCAAGTAGATGGGAGATGTGAGGAGAATATTAATCATAGGATTAAAGCCGGATGGTTGAAGTAGAGACGTACCACAGGAGTTTTATGTGATAGCAAGATTCTCAACAAGTAAAAAAAAAATTTTACCGTACAACCATACGACCAGCCATGTTATATAGCAGTGAGTATTGAGCAATGAAGAAATCATATATGTCTACAATAAGAGTTGCAGAGATAAGAATGTTTAAGGTGGATGAGTGGCCATACTAGACTAGATAAAGTTCGTAATGAGAGTATCAGAGAAAAGGTAGGAGTGGTGCCAACTAAGGATAAGCTGAGAGAAGGGAGATTGAGGTGGTTTGGTCATGTGAAGCGTAGACATATAGAGACTCAAGTTAGACAAGTAAAGCACATTAGGTTAGAGGATAGAAAGAAAAGAAATAGTAGACCTAAATTGACTTAGAGTAGAGTAACACAACATAACCTAACATAACCTAAAAGCATTATACATTTTCGAGGTGTTATGAAAAGTCAATCACTATATTATTTCTCTGTATATTCTGTATTCTGTATTCCTATTTAGGATTTCTTCTTTAGAATTTTTTCCTAATTAGTAGAACACAATTACATAAATCAATTGTATATATATACCCATGTACAGATTAATTGAAATTAAGAAGAATCATCTCTTTCTACATGGCATCAGAGCAGGTTATCTATCTAGGGTGACTATTTGTTCTCACCACCCAGCTCAGGAGAGACCTTGGCCGCCAACTGGCCATCCCCTCTGATCCGGTCGCCGGAATCCAAGCGCGTGAGGCTCACACGCCCAACTCAAGTTCTCACCATTTCTTCACTCGCCAGCGCATGGAGGCGCGTACGCCTACTATTTCAACTCCGATCAACATTGCCGGCATCGCCTCAACCCCCTCATTCCGCCACTGTGTGCTGTTGCCTGATCCAGTACACCATTAAAGGACTTCTGAGGTTTAGCTCTAAAATCCTATTTCGGTATTTGCTTGATTTGTGATTTTGGGTTATTTTACGGCTGTAAGCACTTTAGATTAGCGTTTCGGTTAGTTTTCTTTGTCTCAACAAATGCCAGACAATAAAAATGTTATTTCTGATGTGATTCCGGTGATGACTAAGATCACGGAACACAAACTTAATGGTTCGAATTACCTGGAGTGGAGTAAGACTGTTAGGGTCTATTTGCGTAGCATTGATAAGGATGATCACCTTACTAAAGACCCACCTACTGATGATACACGACAAACTTGGCCAAGGGAGGATGCTCAGTTGTTTTTGCAGCTTCGGAACTCGATTCACAGTGAGGTAATTAGTTTAATTAATCACTGTGAATTTGTTAAGGAATTGATGGATTACTTAGATTTTTTGTATTCTTGTAAAGAGAATATCTCCCATATTTATGATTTTTGTAAGGCATTCTACCGTGCTGAGAAAGAGGATAAGTCTCTCACGGCTTATTTTATGGATTTTAAACGGGTATATGAGAAACTTAATATATTGTTATCTTTTAGTTCTGATGTGAAAGTTCAGCAGGCCCAACGAGAGCAACTGGCTGTTATGAGTTTTCTTGCAGGCCTTCCTTCAGAGTATGAGACTGCTAAATCTCAAATTCTCTCCAGTTCTGAGATTTTCTCTTTGCATGAAACGTTCACACGGGTCCTTCGTACAGAGAGTACTCAATCTTCACAGCCTGCCAGTAGTGCTCTTATTAGCCGTAATCCAAATGGACAACAAGGTAATATAAGAGGAAGTAGAGGAGGAATTACAGGCAACAGAGGTTATTAGCGTAATGAGGTGGCTAGTTCTAATTAGAACTCAAGAGGAGTCATTTGTTATTATTGCCATGAGCTAGGTCATACAAAATATAATTGTCGCAACTTCAGAGAAAAAATCAGCAATCACAGATGGCAAATATGGCAACAGAGGATTCTACAGTATCTTCCTCTGAGAAAACTGTTTTGGTATCTACAGAAGATTTTGCACAGTTTTCCCAGCATCAGGCATCTCTAAAGCCTACCAGTTCCCCTGTCACTACGATCGCTGAGTTAGGTAAATCCACTACATGCCTTGTATCTTCCTCATCCAAATGGGTTATTGATTCTGGTGCGACAGATCACATGACAGGTAATTCTAGTCTTCTATTTGCTTTTCAGTCTAATCTCACTTCCTCTACTATTACTTTAGCTGATGGTTCTACTTCTTGTGTCATGGGTTCTACTTCTTGTGTCATGGGTTCTGGAACTGCGAACTCGACTTCGTCAATTTCTTTGTCATCTGTTTTGTGTCTACCAAAATTCTCTTTTAATCTACTTTCTGTTTGTAAACTTACTCGTACCTTAAATTGTTCTGTTTCCTTTTTTCCTGACCAGTGTTTGTTTTAGGATCTTACGACGAAGCAGATTATTGATAGAGGATGTGAGTCAAGTGGTCTCTACATTCTGGAAAATCATGTACCGTGATCGCTTGTTTGCTCCAATACCTTAACACCTCTTGAAGCTCATTGTAGAATGAGCCATCTTTCTTTGTCTACCATGAAGAAGCTGTGTCCTCAGTTTCAATCTTTATCAGTACTAGAATGTGATTCGTGTCAGTTTGCAAAACATCATCGTTTGCCTTCTGTGTCTAGAGTCAATAAACGGGCTTCATCCCCTTTCGAGTTAGTTCATTCTAATATTTAGAGTCCTTGTTCTGTTACTTCTAAAACTGGATTTCGTTATTTTGTTACTTTTGTTGATGATTACCCTCGTGTTACCTGGTTATATTTAATGAAGAATCATTCTGAGTTGTTTTCTATCTTTTGTGCCTTTTGTAATGAAATCAAAACTCAATTTAATATTTATGTGCGCATATTAAGAAGTGACAATGCAAAAAAAAAATTTTCAGCACAATTTCAGTCTTACATGACACAAAATGGCATTCTTCATCAGTCTTTCTGTGTTAATACCCCATCCCAAAATGGCGTGGCTGAAAGAAAAAATTGGCATCTTCTTGAGGTAACTCATGCTCTTCTTTTTCATATGAAAGTTCCTAAACACTTTTGGGCGGATGCAGTTTCTACGGCATATTTTTTGATCAATCGTATGTCGTCTTCTGTTCTTAATGGGGATATTCCTTGTACTGCTTTGTTTCCTACAAAATCTTTGTTCCCTGTTGAACCCCGTATTTTTTGTTGTATCTATTTTGTGCGTGATGTTCGTCCACAGGTTACTAAATTGGATCCGAAGTCTCTCAAATGTGTCTTCCTTGGGTACTCCCGACTCCAAAAAGGGTACTGTTGTTTCTCTCTGATTCTTAATCGTTATCTTGTTTTTGCAGATGTCAAATTTTTTGAGTCCACTCCATTCTTTCCTCAATCATCTGTTTATGAGAGTCGAGGGGAGGAGGATGATCTCTTAATATATACTGTCCAACCAATGTCTAGTCCTCTCCCACAACCTGTTCTTTCTATCTCTAGACCTACTCGACCTCCCGTTGTTCATGTTTATTCCAGGAGATTGGAGGTTCCTAACTCAGATCCTCCACCAGCTACTTCATTGGGAGATCCTGTACCTCATACTGATCATGATTCTGACCTAGACTTACCCATTGCTCTTCATAAAGGTAAGCGTTTATGCACTTATCCTATCTCTTCTTTTATTTCTTATAATCAATTGTCTTCTTGTTCTCGGTGTTTTGTTACTTCTTTAGACTCTGTTCCTATCCCTAATACTGTTGGTGAGGCACTGTCTCATCCTGGCTGATGTGCTGCTATGAAAGAAGAAATGGAGGCTTTAGATGCTAATGGTACATGAAAACTGTTGCCTTTGCCCACTGGTAAGAAAGTTATTGGTTACAAATGGGTATTTACAGTAAAGGTAAATCATGATGGTTCTGTGGCAAGGTTAAAAGCACGTCTTGTGACAAAAGGATATGCTCAAACATATGGGGTTGATTACTCTTGACATTTTTTCTCCTGTAGCTAAACTTACTTCTGTTTACTTGTTTATCTCTTTAGCAACTAAATATGATTGGCCTCTGCACCAATTGGATATCAAGAATGTTTTCCTTCATGGTGATCTGCAGGAGGTGTATATGGAGCAACCACCTAGGTTTGTTGCTCAGGAGGAGTTGGGTAAAGTTTGTAGGCTTCAGAAGTCTCTTTATGGCTCGAAACAAAGTCCTTGGGCCTGGTTTGAGAGATTTAGTGAAGCAATACAGGAATTTGGTATGCAAAAGAGTAAGTGTGATCACTCAGTATTTTATAGGCAATCTGAGGCTGGTCTAATTCTCTTGGTAGTCTATGTGGATGACATTATCATCATTGGGAGTGACTCTGCAGGTATTTCATCTCTTAAAACGTTCCTCCAAACTCAATTTCAGACCAAAGACTTGGGATTGTTAAAGTATTTCTTGGGTATTGAAGTTATGAGAAGTAAGAAGGGTATTTTCTTGTCTCAAAGAAAATGTCCTCCATCTATTGACAGAGACAGAAAAATTAGGTGCTAAGCCTTGCAGTGCACCAATGACTCCAAATTTACAACTGTTAGCAGGGGATAGTGAGTTGTTTGATCCAGAGAGATACAGGAGATTCGTAGGAAAATTGAACTATCTTACAGTCACTCGTCCTGACATTGCTTATGCCGTTAGTGTGGTAAGTCATTTTATGTCTTCCCCAACTGTTGCTCATTGGGAAGCCTTGGGACAAATCTTGTGTTATCTGAAGAGCGCTCCAGGAAGAGGTTTGTTATATGGTAATCATGGGCATTTGAATGTTGAATTTTTTCAGATGCCGACTGGGCTGGATCTAAGGTTGACAGGAGGTCAACTACTGGATATTGCATTTTTGTTGGAAGAAATTTGGTGTCTTGGAGAAGCAAAAAGCAGAGTGTAATTTCTCGATATAGTGCTGAATCGGAATACAGAGCCATAGCACAATCAATATGTGAGGTAATGTAGATACTTCAATTACTAGATGAGACAGGTTTTAAGACCTCCCTGCCTGCGAAATTGTGGTGTGATAATCAAGCTGCTCTCCATATTACTTCTAATCCGGTGTTTTATGAGCGGACCAAACATATTGAGATTGATTGTCACTTTGTTCGTGAAAAGATTCAACAACAGATCATCTCAACAGGACACATCAAAACTGGAGAGCAGTTAGGAGATATTTTCACAAAAGCTCTGAATGGAGCTAGGATTGACTACATTTGTAACAAGTTGAGCATGATTAACATCTATGCTCCAACTTGAGGGGGAGTGTTATGGAAAGTCAATCACTATATTATTTCTTTGTATATTTTGTATTTTGTATTCCTATTTAGGATTTCTTATTTAGGATTTCTTCCTAATTAGTAGAACACAATTATAAGAATCAATTATATATATATATATATATATATATATAGGTTAATTGAAACTAAGGAGAATAATCTCTTTCTACACGAGAATTTAACCCAAAATCGTTAAAGTGGAGAAAAAGAATCCATATAGCCAACCCCAATAAATTTTTGGGATAAAGTCTTAGTTGAGTTGAGTATGAATTGTTTTAAGAAACACAAATAACTTTAAACAGCCCTAAGAAAGAAAATACAACTCCACGATGCTCTTAGACTCTCTTCATCTGTTCTAGTTCTGGCATAACCAACAACAAATCCTGCATCTAATAATCCACAAGCATACTCATCTATTACCAGATAAAAGTTTTTTTAACCTAAAATAATACAACTTATAAGTCAAATACACAATAGTAATTAGTAAGTGTGGGTAACATTAGCATCAAAAGAGAGAGAGTTAGAGAGAGTTAGAAGAAAGAAGGAAAGAAGAATCTCACACTGCCAACTTCATGCTGAATATAGAAAATTCCTTGGTTAGCAGGTGTTCGCATGTCCAGAACTCTATAATTCAGACGTGTATCCTGGTTAACACGAACAAGTTGTTCTCCAGCCTGGACATTCAAATAACTCTATTAATATATATAAAGCATACCCATAATATCTTTGAAATTTTAAATCAATTTATCTCTGTGTGATAGTGTCTATCAATATAGTGAGTGATATCAAAAGTATTTTCTTATTTTTATTTAAGATAAACAGAGAGATGATAGATGAAATGCCATCTGCACCTGCAAAGCTTCCTCAATTTCTTTCTCACTTCTAGCTGCATCCTCGATGTTAATGGGTAAAGTTGGCATGGCTTTGCTGATACAATGGAGCTTCCTGACTTGAACTTCAACCTGCAAGAAACAAAAGAACAGTTCCCAGAAACTTGTCAACATCCCACAACCAACTTGCAAGACCATGAATAACGGCAACACATGATAAGTTTAACCCACAATTTAGCATACATAAACAGCCTCCAATACACTCATTTGTAAGTACATATAATTCAAAAACAAACTAAAACACAGGTATTTCATTCACAAAACAGTATAATTAAAAAATTCCTTATGAAACTTAATTATATGTAATTAAAAATCAAGGAAAAAAAATAAATAAAATAAAAGCAGAAAAGAAACCTGCTGTGTGGTGCCTTTGATGGGAACAGAAGGTACAGAAACGAGGCCTTGAACATCGATAATGGACTCGCGGCTCAACCCGGCTACGAACTTCACCATTTGCCGGCTAACGAACTCAGGCTGAGCAGTAACCACGCACTGCACAGTGAACCCCTTCTGTCTAACCACCACAAAGGCCATATTCTTACCCACAGCACGAGTCGTCTGGGCGCGGCCCCTTATCAACACCTCCTTATCCTTCAACCCCTCGCTTAGGTCCCCGACTCTGGTCCACTCGCTGAGATCGGTCTCCTCCTTCGACTGGAGCTCATACAGCGGCACATTACCGTATTTGGCGGCCAACGGATCTTCCTCTTCCCCAATGGCGATAGATGAGGCGGCGGAGGCTAACGCAGCTTCCTGGCGGCGGCGTAACTTCTCTTGCTTAGCGGCCTCCTTCTTGGCCGCTTTCTTGCTGATGGATTTGGATAATTCTTCGTCTACTTGCTCCATGGGAAAGGTCGCGTTGTTTGGTTTTTGGTGGAATACTACGTGTGAGGAAGAAATGAGTCGATATAAAAGAACTCAGAGGAACCCTACCCTACTTCAGCCTTTTGCGAGTCTACGGGCGGCCTGCAATTTGGGCTGCTGGCTAGTTTCTCCGATTCTTTGCGCTTCGTTTTGGGAAAGAATTAAAATGCATTCCCACCAAATATATTTCTATTTCTTTGAAATAAATTTTTCAAAGTTACTATAAATCCTTTTATTTTAAAAGTAAAATATTAAAAAAAAATTAATTAAATTAAATATTTGGAAAATCTTAATTCCAAACAGGGTAGTTTAGTTCATTTCATTCGGTTTTATAAATTTACGTTGCGGCGAAACTAGTAGCTTTTTTATATTTTCATATTCTTAAAAATATATTAATTATTCTTTAAATTTTAATATTGTTGCACACTTTGATTACTCTATTTATTTTTTTTTCTTTTTTTATTAATGATAAACAATGTTGTCCCTAAATTTTTACCCCTATAAATATTTTTATTTTGTCTGTAAATTTTATTATTAATAATATTTTTATTTTTTATTAACAATTTTTTAATTTCTTAAATAAAAATAAATAGAAAGATGAATTAATTAATGAAATTAATTGTAAAGGACTAGCATTTCTAAAAATATAAGAATCAATTCATTAGTTTTAACATAATTAAAGAATTAAATAATAATTTTCTATAAATTATTATTAATATTTTTCTATTTAATATTAAATATAGAATTTATAATTTTATTTAAATTAAAATTAATAACTTGTTATTCTAAATTTATGATATATTAAGTATAATTTTTGTAATTTTTTGGCATAAAAATAATTTTTCAATTTTTTTAATTTTATATAATTTAATAAAAAAATTTATTAGTTTCGAACAATATTAATAAGTAATCATAATTAATTACAAAATATTTAATAATTTATAGTTAAATGGAAATTAAATTATAAAATTACTTATAACATTTTCATTTTTATTATATAAAATTTTATTTACTATATATAATTTCTTATTTTAAATTAAAATTTTCAACAGATTGATTTTATTTTTTTATTTTAAATAATTATAATTCAATAATTAAGATTTCAATCATTAAAAGTGGGCTCTGGAGATGAACCAAACAAACACCAAGTATAATTTATTGTATTCAAAAAAACTAAATATTTTATATATATATATTGTTAAATGAATGTACAAAAAGAGACAATAAATTTACAATAAAAATTTAATTAAAATGCAAAATACTTTTTAATTTGTAAGTAAAATATATAAGAATTATAAATACGATCATTTTAATTATAAAATACCGTAATTTTATAATTCAATAGATTTCTAATGCAAATCTCGATATGTAAATGAAATTATACCAAACAACTACTTGATATTGGATAGAATTAACTAAAACTTGTTAATTCTTTATGTTAACTTATTTTAATAAATGTTTTAATAGAATTCTATCATGATTTATTTTACTTTAGTAAAATTGATTGGCGTAGGGTATCAATTTGCAAGTTTTTTTCCCCTTCCACGTAAGAAAAATTTCAACCCATATATGATTTCGTTTAATTATTTATATATTTTAACCATATAAAATTATAGTACTTATTATAATTTTAATTTTAACTCACTTTATTTATATTTTATATATTTATTATTAGATTGGATTTTAATAATTCATTTAATGAGAATTATTAATAAAAAAAAGGTTTTGTTTGTTTTATGAAAATATTTTCCTGTAAAATATTTTTCATATTTTTTAGCGTTTGAACACTAAATAAATAGTTAATGAAAATATTTCTCTTATCAAAAGGAAAACTAAATTATTTTTAAGAAAAACGATTTTTTCTTTTTAAAATAGAAAGTTATTTTTTGAAATATGATAATTTTACGAAGGTATAAAAACATTCATATATGAATAATATAAATACATACCATTAATTTAATATTACAACTAAATAATGAAAAATATTTTTATAAAAATAAGTTTTATAAAAAATATTTTTCATATATAAATTATTTTATATGAAATAAGAAACCTAAATTTATTTTATAAAAAAATAAAATTATTGTAGAAACTCTGAATATTATTGTAAAATATACATTCGGTTTATTTAAATTCTAGCATAAGCAAAAATGAACTTAAAGGGGAAAAAAAAAAGTACATGATTGATGTATTGGTTTCCATGGTATCTAAATGGTCAAATACGTTGGCCTAGTATAAAATTCAATTTCTTTGACATCAAGAAATTTAGGTCCAAATTGATATTGGTTTCAAGTTGGTTTTAGACTAAGATAGGTTCAAGTCATACAACCCATAGATGGAAATTATAAAATATGTATATTGCATACATGAATTATTGGATAAAAAGAATGAAATGAAATTATAAAATATCTATAATCCTTGCAATAATATTACATACATAAAATATTTATAAAAAAAAAAATGCAATTGATCAACAGGTATAAATGGCCTAAGCTTCGATTTGGATCCTGATTTCATAAGCGATACTTAATTAAGTCCCATTTTAGCTTTTGAACTAAATTATGATAAGGATTTGATATATAAATTTCTTTTGATAAGGATTGTATATATAAATTTCTTTCTTTATTTTCATTAAAAAAAAGTAGTGGCTTCTTAAAATATTATTTTGACTTATTAAGTATTTTAACTTTTATACTTTTCCTTAAAAAAATAAAATATTTCGCTTAAGGTATTGTTGGATTCAAGGCTTATGAGTCTCTTTAGATCTTTATTATGTATAATTTCATCACATTTGACTTTGGTGCTATCTTTAGAGACTAAAAAATCTTCACTCAATGTTATGGTCTTCAAAAAGCTTTTTGCCTCTTTGTAGCACGATCAAAAAATGAGTCTTGGCCAAACATATACGAAACGGTCACAAAATGAGTCCTGCCCTCTTTTTGAAGGAATGAAGAGCAAATTAGATATAAGCCATATTCCATTTGTTAAATCGGTCTTAGGCATGTTCTCTAGCCTCAGAGATTTCTTTATGGTACCTTTAAGAGTTTTAGAAATTGAAACTTGGTCGTGCTAGCCTCTATTTGCTCCCAACTTTAAGCCTATGCCACTATACAACTAAGGGATGCTTCCCAAATCAAAATTAGCTAGGAATAGCTCTTCCTTTAAGGAAATTGGCAAAAAGGCATCTTCATATTGCATGAATCACTTAGACCCTCTTTTTATCCCTTTGGAACTTGCAGTTTTGTTGTACCGATCTTTGTTTGCTAACTTTACTAAGAACTTTAAACTTATTGCATGAAACATCCAAATGAAGCTTTATATGTTGTAATCGACCAAGACTATCCCTCTTTTCATTACAATTGGCCAAGGGTTTCATTAGTGTTTCATAAGTGACTCCAAGGTGCTTTTAAGGGTTTAAAGACTCGACGCCTTCTTGCATTGGTCTTTGATTGCCTTAAGGTTTTAATCAATGGCACAACAAGATATTCAATATATAGCAATGGCTAAGGAGTCCCTTCTTTTTCAATGGAATTAGTCAAGGGACTCCTTAGTGCCTTGCCAATCGCTTTAGGTTGCCTTTTGTTGTCTGAGGCTTAAAACTCTATAAAACCAAACTCTTCTTGCCACAAACCATAAACATGTGGTAAGTTAATGTCTAAAAGCCCCCCTTTCTATAGTAATCCACCAAGGAGCTTTTCGCCTTCTTAGGGTTCGGCCAAGGATACTCTAGGACATCACAATTGGCCTTTGAGGCTCCATGTACACTTTTGCAGTCTAGTTCGAACCTTATCGTGAAGTCTTGTGTTTAATTGCACCCATATCATTCCTTAGGTTAATTTTGGGCCAAGTATCAACGCTAATATAGTCATTAATCGATGTGCTTGTCGCTATTTTAGATGTTTCTATTGTGTTCATCTTTAGGAGTGTGCAATCAGTCAGTTCTATTTCAAACCAAACTGAATTGAATTAACTAAAAAACCAAAACAATAAATTATGAGAGCCAAACCAAACCAAACCTATATATGGAGAAAATCGAATTTAACAAAAAAAATTTGATTTGGTTTAGTTCGATTCATCAATTTTCTGCATCCTTTCTCAATCTCAACAAACGAAACAATAATTTTTAATGTCAAAGATCAAAATAATCAAAATAATTCCAAATTACAATCAACAATCAAAATTACAAAAATAAATAAATAAATAAATAAATTCAGCAATCAACAACAATTTAACAATTAACAAAATACAACCCAACTTAAATCAATCAAAATTTGAAAAAAAAATGTAGAACAAACCACAAACAAATAGAAAACCCATTGAAAGTGAACTCTAGTGCCACTACCTCTTCAAATTTTCATATTAGTTTACCCTTTCACTCTAAAAGCCCAAACAGAGAATCATACGATGGAAGAAGAGGAAGAATAATTATCGGCACTTGGCACCCTTCTTCATAATCATCCACGAGGACTAGAATGTTAGGTCTCGTAGCATTGAGATGAGATCTATTATTCTCGCGAGGGGAAGGCAACATCGATACGAGATATGTTCTCTCCAGGGTAAGGGGCAATCATCGTCGACTCGTGAGAGGAAGACACCGTGTTGAGATTAAAAAGCAGAGAAGCCATTCTAACCACAAAAAGTGAGTGAGCAAAAATGAAGAATGAAAGAAAGAAAGAATAAAATAATGAAAGAAGAATCTTGAAGTGGGTCTTTATGGATGAGAGCAAATGAAGTAAGAAACAAAAAAGAAGGGAAGAAGAAAGAAATGGATTGGTTCTGTGGTTCTCGTCTTTTATGGGTGTTGCTACATAAGATAGAGAAAGGTATGATACAAGAGGGTGGGAAAAGCTTGTGTACATTTGTATAGGGTTAAATTAGTAGTTATCAAGTAAGGTTAAATGAAAATGGGTTTAATTCGGTTAATTCAATTTTTTATTGAATTAATTGAAACCAAAACCAAATCGAATTATTAAATAATTGAATTAAAAAAATAAATCAAATCGATGGTTTTTCGACTAAAATCATTCAATGCTCACCCCTATTCATCTTTACTTTTCCTCACCTGTAGATACCTATTTTTTTACCCTCTTAAATGCATGATTTGTAGAGGCAATGAGGAGTTTTATGATAAAAAAATCACTGAATAATAAAGATTCTGAAATATTTTTCGAGATTATGGAATGAAGAAATTTTTTTTTTTTAAATTAATAATTTTTTATAATTAATTATTTTATAAAAAAATAAAGTTTATAAATATCTAATGAATTATATACCGTTTCTAGTTAAAAAAAATGACATAAATTATAAAATTTATTAAATTATTTTTTAATAATAATATTACTTTGTAATAAAACTAACTTTAATTCATTTTATTTTCCTTGCAAATTTCCCAATCAACGGTTTAATCTTAGGCGCCGTTAAGTCTGATTAGAACTTTCGGGAACTCCGTCACTCTCTTCCCCAGTCCCCTTGTCTTTCCTCTTCCGCAAGCTCCCCTTCACTTCGCATTATTTATTTATTGTTATTTTTTTGTTTTCTCTCAAGCTATCGTCACTAACAACTACACATCAAACTCTAACCCTAAAATGCCACCTTCCTGTTTCTCTATGTGCATGGTCATAAAATAAAATTGGGCATTGAATTTGAGGATTCATATTTCAGTTGAAAAGGGGCAATTGTGCAAATCAAGTAAGTTTTCTTTCTAATTTTATGCCTCTTATCTCCTTTTGTTGTTTGATTGAATCATTTTTTATACCCAACACAGCCACGCTCTTCTATTTGTTTTCACAACCCTAACCCTAAATACTCAGTGCCTCTAACAATTGCAGAAAAAGATTAGTTTCTGAACCTGGATGAAGTGATGAAGTTGGATAAAATTTTGTAATTTTTGTTCGCTTGGGATTAATTAGTGTTTGCTTGAATTGATTTAGTACTATGTTTTCATGTTAATTAATTAGGATTGTGTGGAACTTGTGAATTTTTAGAATTAAATTAATGTGTTTTGCACTCTTAACCTTTCAGGATCCCAATCCAGAATGGCAGAATTTTTCTCTGATTCTCATTTTTCTGTTTTGATTTTTATTGTTTAGTTTTGGTTCTCACTTTCTTTTTCCTTTTTTTTTTTGCTTTTTCCATAGTATTTATACTTTGAGGAAGAAGAGTGTTTTTGCAAAGCTGATTCAAGGACATGCCTATGTTGAAAAAGCCATCTCAGAATCTTTTCTGTGCCACCTTCCCTGTTCCTAAGAGCTGCTTCACTGTTACTAAGAACAGTGAAGCATCTGGGTGGAGATTCAGCTTTCCTAAATGTATATAATTATTTGCTTCGTTATTTATTCTTCAAAGTCATGAACCATAACCACCAATTTTTTTACAGCTTCCACAAGTCCAAAGGAAGATGGGAGTTACCAGCAAGATCAAGATGGAGTTTGGCATGCGAATGGCTAGGCATGTGATTCTCAAGGAAATCATCAATGGGTGCAAAAAAAATTTAGTATTGTCCCCATTATCACTTCAATTTATGTTGAATTTGGTGGCTTCAGGTTCCACAGGACGTTCTTTGGAACAGTTGCTAAGCTTTCTTGAATCTGAAAGCATAAGCGATCTCAATAAGCAATCTTCACAAATATTGGCTATTACAACAAGTGAAAGATCCCCCATGAGCAGCCATCAAGAATCGATGTCTGGCCACCAAAGGCCCTTCTCTTCTTATTCATTGAGTGGAATTGCAGGACCCTCCATCAGTGACCATCAAGCACCAATCATAGGTTTTGTTAATCGGCTTTGGGTTGATCATCGTTTCCCTCTTAAAGAGTCTTTCAAAGAGATTGCTAAAGATGTTTACAATGTGGAAGTTAGAACTGTTGACTTCGTTACCCAGGTATCTCTTATTGAGTCCTGCAATTCTCACATTAAACTCTTTTTTAAGAATGTTTGATTCTTATGATCTTTTTAATTAATATCTTTTCTGTTGACTATGTGTTTGTAATTTTTAAAATTTAACTGAATATATAAAGTTAGTGAGTAATTTTTTCATTGGTTCTCATAACCCTAACTTAGACTATGTGCTTGTAATATTTAGTCTAATGCATTAGCTTGTTCTTATTTGTGGTTTGTTTGTGTGTGTGTTTCTTGACAATTTGCCATGTTGATTGAGAAAAAAAAAATCTGTTCTAATTGCAGTTGAAGGGTTAAACTTTAAAGAGTTAAAAATAAACTAATTAGACAAGACAAATCCAATGTGAAAAGACAAAAATTTACAAGACAAATCCAATGTGAAAAGACAAAAATTTTAAATGTAAGCCAAATGAATTAATCATGTTATAAGTTATACCAAATAGATTAACAAATTAAATAATGTAATAATGAGTCATTAGGGTATTGTGGCAGTAATGAATTACTACATTTATCAGTGTCCTAACTAGAATACCTCAAAGTTCACTTTGCGTGAGGCTTGAGTTTTTCCTTTTTTTTTTTTTTTTTTTTTTTGTTTTTGACAAAGTTTGAGATAACACAAATAATAACTTGCATAACCAGCTTCTTGCTTGTGTTTGTATTGTTTTCTTCACAATATACAGCCAGTCTCCTTATGTAAGGTCAAACCATCCGTTTACAGTAACTTCTCTATTAATTAATATATAATGTCAATGATTTAATATTGTAAATAGAAATTTTTGTTTTTTGAAGGTTAAGCAAATGAAAAACGAAGCAAACTTGTGGGCTAAAAGAGCAACCAAAGGTCTTATAAAGAAGTTTCTTCCACCTTGTTGCTTTGACAAATATTCGATGCTTGTACTAGCCAATGCTCTATACTTCAAAGGAACTTGGGGTCCTACTTTTGAAACTTCAAGAACTTGTCATGAAGCCTTTCATCTCCTCGGCGGAGCAACCATTAAAGTTCCTTTCATGACTGGTGGCTCTGGTTCTGGTATAAGGCTATTTTATGGATCCTTTGAGGGTTTCAAGCTTCTCAAATTGCCATATAAAAATGACCAGGACGATAAGCAATTCTGTATGTACATCTTTCTTCCTGATAAGAAAAATGGATTGCAAAAATTAATAGAAAATATCAACTCTGATCCAAGATTGTTAAGTGGCCAATTAGAACTTGAGAAAGTAGAGCTTTGTAAGATGTGGATTCCGAAGATGAAATTTTCGTATCATATTGAAGTTTCAAGTGTCATGAAAGAACTAGGATTAACTTTGCCATTCAAGGAGACTGGTCGGGAGTTGGCTGAGATGGTGGATTATGCTGACAGCCGCAAAGTTCGTGTCTCCAAATTGATTCACAAATCTCGTATACAAGTAAATAAGAAAGGAAAGGAGGCTGCAGCTTGCAATGATCTCCTTTCCGAAGTAACTTCTGGACCCGATGTTCATCTCGGCCCCCCTCCAAGTTTTGTTGCAGATCATCCTTTCATATTCATGATCAAGGAAGAAGGATCTGGAGTTGTATTTTTCGTTGGAGCGGTACTGAATCCTCTTTTAGAGGCTTGATTAAACATTTAGTTTGATATGACAGTGGTACGTAGCATTTGATTTTGGTTCATATTACGTAATTAGGAGTTTATATTAATGCAGTTTAAGGTTGTATCTTGCTGCATTGCACTTCCCAGTTTCTTAACTCTCCTTTTATTTTTTTTTTAATTTTTTTTGTATCCCATTAGTCATACAAACAAACGCATAATTGGTTTTTAAGACAATCTTAATATGATAAAATTTTTTTTTTTTTTCTATCTCAACTTTTTGTGTGATTCCATTTCATAACATGAAATTGCATCCTGCCAAATTTGTATGTCGTTGCCCCCACCGAATAGCGTTTCAGAATTTACGGTCTAGAACGTGACACATTCGTGAATGAGAATGTGAAATTTGCCTATCCATATTCACTCTTTAATATAGTGATTTTGTTTAAATTGAAAGCTAGCTAGTGATTATAGTGTTTAGTTACTTTAGAAATTTACTTCCTTATCTATAAAGTTTATTTATTTAATTAGAATAGGTTTCTTTTTTATTTGTTTTAAATTTTAAAATGAGCTTTAAATTAATTTTATAATAATAATTCTCTTTCATCACTCTCTCTTTTTCTACTCTCTGTCTGCACCTCTTCCCATCACGAGCTCATTCCACCTCTCACCTTTCTTGCTAAATTCCCTCCTTCCCTTCTTGATCTAGAGCCTACCTCGATCCCCTTCCTTTCGCTAGTGCTCCTTTCTTTCCCCCATAATTGCTGCTCATGAAGTCATCTGGCGCAAACCACCTCTAGCCAACTTCTTCCATCTATCTTTGATTACCCTCAAGCTCTGCCATTACCACAAAGCCTTAATTCATTCCGTAACAACCCCAAACCTTCCTTAGAATCGAAAAAGAGAGAGACCGAAAACTTTCCCCTCTCATTTCTCCCTTTCTCCAACGCTGATGTAACTCCAAATACCCATCCCTGACATTGCGCAGCCCTTAATAGCTTCCCAACGCATTCATTTTCACCTGAATCACTCTGAAGTCAAAAAGGGACAAGGGGAATAAGGCATTGGCCATAACGTGAAGTGATAGCGATGATTCCTCTAGTGACGAGTCAAGTGGCAAAGAAATAGCACATGTTTGCTTCATGGCACTTGAGGATCAAACACTAGATGAATTAGAAAATAGTGAGGTGACAAATTCTGAAACTTTTGATGTAGATGAATTAGAAATTGTGTTTAATTAAGTTTATGGTGAATACAAGTACTATGAGAAGAAATGTTCTTGCATGAAGAAAGAGATTGCTTCGTTAAAATTTGAAAATATTTGCTCGAGTGTGGCATCACAAGAAAACAAATTTTATAAGAGCCAAATGGTGTTATTCGATGATTTTAAAAAAAGAGTTAAATGCTTGAAAAGAAGTTTGTGAAAGTCTGCTTGAGAAAAACAAGGTTTTGGAAGCAAAATTAGTTTCTTTGGCCAATGACTTGGCTAAATTTACAAAAGGAAAAATAAAACTCTTGACACTTGGTTGCTAAAGATTCAAATAAAAAATCAGGTCTTGGTTAGGATGATTTTATGAACTACAAAAAGTATCAAAATTACTTTGTAGAAGTTACATGTTCCTATTGCAATAGGAAGGAACATATGATTAGTCCATGGTTCATAAGGAAAGTTTCCTTAAAAAATGTATGGGTAGCTAAAGGAATCAAACATTTTGTGACTAACCTTTAACTACCCCAATTGGCTTGGATACCTAAAACTAGTTGATTAACTTCTTAAAGATAAAAAGAGTCAGATTTGGAGACCATGATAACTAGAAGTGGAACAATAAGCATCAATCCTTGCATAGAAGACACGACTCTTGTACAAGGTTTGAAATATAATTTTTTAAGTCAATTGTGTGATAAGAGTTTTGAAGTTCTCTTTTGTCCTACGCATTGTGAGATTCATAGTACATAGTGGTCATACACTGTCTGTTGGATCAAGAATTGAAAATGTCTATTTAATTGATTTGAAAAATCTTGAAAATCTTAGTTAAAAATGTTTTATATCCTCAATAAAAATTGTTGGCTGTGGCATACGAAACTGAGCCATGCTTGTATGCATTTGATTTCAAAACTTTCTAAGAAAGAGTTTGTAAAACATTTGTCAAAACTCAATTTTGAAAAAGATCATATTTGTAAAATATGTTTTCTTGGAAAACAAACAAAAACTTCTTTCAAATAAAAAGCTGTTGTTTGAATATTTACATCACTTGAACTTTTACATTTTCATCTCTTTGGTCCAACTTATGAGTTTAGGAGGCAAGGTATATGCATTAGTGATGTTGAAGATTACTCTAAATTTACATAGGGATTTTTTATAGCTCATTTTGCAATATATTGTTTATTTACTTTTTTAATTTTGTAAGAAAGTATAAAATGAAAAGGATTTCCTCATTACTCTTTTAGAAGTAATTACGGAAAAGAATTTCAAAATCAATATTTAAATTCAATTTGGTTCAATTTTATAGTAAAATTAATTTGAATTGTAGATGAATTTTATGATAGAATTCACTTATGAATGAATTTCGCTGTTTGGTATATTTTATATTAAATATGGAATTCATTTCAAATGAAATGAATTTTGTGTTTAAAATAAATAAAATAAAAAAAATGATATATAATAAGAGAATAATTTTATTACTTAATATATATATAATTTTAAGTTTAGATATATATATATATTTAATTTTGATGATTGATAGAGAAAAATTTATCACTTAATATATATATATATAATTTTAAGTTTAGAATTCATTTGCAAATTTTACCAATCTTGATGGAATTTGATTAAGTTATAATAAATTCCATGGAATTGATTATTAAGAAATCCAAATGAATTTTCATTTAAACAAAACACTAAAATCTTAGATTTATAAATGAATTCCACAAAATTTTGGGAAATTCATTTATACCAAATGCTACCTTAGAAAACTTTTTTCTTAAATATGGAATTTCTCATAATTGCAAATGCACTATATTTTAAAGGAGCTTGAGATTCTACTTTTGCTACCTCAAGGACTATTGAAGAGTGAATAGCTCCTTATAATATATACACTTGACGTAGTAATTTGGATTTTTGAATTGCTCATGAGCCAAAACTTATTAGCGGATCCATATAAGTAGACCTAGCTCAGATTTCCTAGACCACAAGTAGATCGGCTAGCTCGACTCAGCCACAAGTATATCAGTAGCTTGGCTCAGCCACAAGTAGATCGACTTGGCCATAAGTAGATCAGATAGCTTGGTTCAACCATAAATAGATTGGCTCAACCACACATAGAAAGAGATTGGCCAGAGCTCACTCATATAGATAGAAATCATCTAGATAAGTAGTTCATCCAAATAAAAGCTTGCTATCATCACTTGAGAAGGCATTTGAAGAAGAAAGAAACAAGAAAAAGAGGAGAAAATTGGGAGATTGAAAATCAAAGATGAGGTTAGTGTTCTTCCTTCAATTTCTCTTGAAATTCATGTTAAGTAGTTAAGTTACACTTGAAATTAACAAATAATTGAGACAAATCAAGTGTGGGGAAACTTATGGTGAATTTCGGCCAACATGAGTATAGTAGGGTTTGAGTGGTTTAGGTCCAATTAAAGATGCAAGTGAGCTTAAGTGAGTGTGTAAGTAAGGTCTAGATATTTGAATTAAACAAATTGAAAGAAATTGTGTAATTAGGGTTCTAAGCATTTTGAAAATTTGGGAAAAATTGAGAAAATGGTCAAATGATGCAAATGATCTTAATTGAGGTTGAAAATGGTTAATTGGGACCATTTGTGGTATGTTTGAATTGGTAGAAACCAAGGTGTAATTCGGATTTGTTAGGATCACTATTCTAGCAGCTTAACTTAGGTCTCTTTCAGGGACTAAAACTGAAAGTTTACCAACCCAATTGGTGTGAGACCAATTGGGAATGAAAATAGACACATAATGACACATTTTTCATTTAGGAATCATACCTAGAAAATGACATTAACATAGTAAACAATTAGGTCAAACCCGGGTGTAGTGCACTGCCACTGTACCAAAATGACCAAATGAATAGTATTTATTCATTTGGCCATAACTTGGGCTATACAAGTCCAAATAACCTGATTTTTGTGGCATTGGAAAGGTATGATAGAGAACTACAACTTTCATGAAGAACACCAACCCAAATTCTACCCATAACAAAGTCATTTTGCTATCAAAGTTAGATATCCAAAACTACCAAAACCAAAGTAGGTGCCCAAAAATCTGGGTTAGACCAATCCGGCCAGCCATGTTCAAATGGCCATATCTTGGGCTACAAAACTCCAAATGAAGTAATTCAAAAAGGGAATTAAAGATCAGACAATAAGGAACAACTTTTATGAAGAACACTTTATCAAATTTCTATAGCAACTTGATTAATGGAACAATGCAAAATAGGACATCAAATCTAAAAATTTGAAAATGCAATTAGGAGACCTAAAAATTGAAAGGGTAACTAAAACCAACAAATTTGATAACCAAAATGTGGTATGTGGGTGTAATTGAAATTTCCATACCTATTAAGCATAAGAAAGTCAAAAATTTGACTTGAATAATATCGTGAATAGTAATCTCGAAATGTAAAATTTAAAGAACATTAAATTAGGCATATTAGGGCTAGACATACGTAATTGTGAACTTATTATTGAATTTATTATATGTTATGATACTGAAACACTGTAAAATTGTGTGTTTCAGTTGAAAAGAATATCGGAAAAGAACCCGAGGCATCGAGTCAAGGCCAAAAGGCGAATCGCACGAGGTTTGTGCACAACATAAAATCTTTCTGTAAATTCTCTTTGACACTTTATTTTGATGAATAAATTATGATTTATTTTGATTGCAAATTTGTGACTGAAATGAATATTATTCTTTTGACCTAAATTGTAGGAAATTTAATTGTATGTATTTGAATTGTCAATAAAGGTTTAGTAAATTGTTAAGATAGTTTTGAAACTACAGTGTCATGACCATATATCTGAATGCCTCACTAGTATGACTAGTGGGAGGAATTAGTTTTGAATTTTAATTTCCTTTCTGGCTGAAGTGTTGAGGTGTGTGCCAGTAGAAGAAGAAATTGAATGGGTACCCATAGATTGAGCTAGCTAGCCTTGAGATTCCTCAAAAGACTCTGACTATTGAGATGAACATTGTACTGATGGCATGATATAACTGTGTGTTTTTATGAAATTGTTTTGTGAATTCCGAAATGAGAATGTTTGACTAAAAGTATAAATTGTGTTTTGTATATGCTTTTTCTTTTCAGTACCATAATTGAATAAATGTGATTTGATTTACACATAAAATTATATTTCTTTATGTTGTGCACCACTGAGTCATTATACTCAGCGATAACTTTTCATTGCTGTCGCAAATAGAGAGACTAGTAGAGCAGCGGAGTGAGCTGCTGAGGATTTCAGAGCTACTTCTGGACCCTTTGTCGGGTATAATCTTATACCCTGATTGTATATGTTTATTTTGATGTAATTGACTGTATGTACATTCGTAAAGTAATCATGAGCAGTTGTACATATTTTGTAATATTATTATTTTAGATTTTCAGATATAATTTATGGACTGATGAATGTAACTTAATTTTTTTTTAATGCAATGTATATGAAACTAATTATCTCTATTTTCAGAAATATTTGAATTCAAATTCTTGAGTTGTAAAATTTTGATTTGAATTATGGGAGTTGAGCTAATTTGTGTTGATTTGAGTTGAAATGGTGGCTGTGATTTGATGAAGTGTTATATTGGAAGTGTTTTCTACAGGTAAAATTTTTCGATTTTCTCAAATACAGTCGGCTCTCTGTCGAAATTTTTTCAAAATTTGCGAAAAATAAAAATGGATAAAAATTTTAAATAATTTTTAAACTTCAATTAAATGTTTTTAATACATGCTAGAAAAGCTCAATACTATCAAAAAGTAAGAAAATTATTTTAAAATCTCTTGCAGTATATTTAATGGGTTATCGGTAGACGGAATCAGTAATTCATTAGGTATACTACGGGATCATGTTATACTTTACAGAGGGGTAAGGTGTGACATTGATTCTGCAAATTCAGTATACTAAAGCACAACTATTTCATTATCAATGGGTCTGTTTTCAATTTAATAATGAGTTTGCAAACTTTGCATTTGTAATTTTCAATTTTGATGTTTATGTTGATTGGACATGGTATAATAAGCTTAGAGAGTTAAAGTTGATTAGCCATCGACAATGTCTACAGATAGTTGAATATGATTTCTGGCAATGGCAAAGACAATGGTGACATATTTGGATGTATAATTGCTTTTTATGGGAATTTTTGCCTGCAAGTATATATAATTTTTTGAGGAATTTGGCTGATTCTTTAGAACTTTATTTTATCTTTCTGCTAACTTTAGATTATAACTAAACTTTTTTTTTTCCAAGTGCAATGCATATTTTAAAGATTTTTCATTAAATATATTTAGTTTGCAGAATTTATGTGCAGAAAATATTTGAAGAACTTGAATCCGATAATAGCAATAAAAATTTTATTTTTTTTAATATTATACTAACACTTGACTAACCTATATTATCTTTTTTTTTTTTTTTTGAGTTTTCATAATTATGTCAAGGAGAGTAGCAGTCTACAAAATTTAGAAGTGTTGAGTTTATAAAATTAATTATTAGATTTTTGGTAGTGCTTTTATTCTTTGGGAGAAGAAGAGCTCATTTTACGCCATATGTATTATTTAAATTTTGCTATTATTTTTTTTTATTGTTATTTTATAATTTAATTATCATGTTATTGTATATTTTAAATATGGTAATATGGTGAATTAAATTTTTATCATTATTTTAATGTAATATATTGTGTAATAATATTTAAAATCTATATAAAAAAAATTCTATCTAAAATATCTGTTAAGTATCATTCATTATTTCATATTTTTTAACATCCCAAATAAAGCTAAACCGACCGACCCAATCTAGTGAGGTTTTTTGGATGTTGGGTTGGTTGGTTTATATCAGAAATTTATAATAACTGACACAAGCTGGAGTGAATCGGTTTGGAGAGAAATTCATTCCAAACCGACCATTAAACAACCTTATACTTCAGGGAATATTCTTTAGACTATACTATAAAATATGTCAAAGAATATACGCTCCTACTTTTTCCATACATATGGATACTTTCCTCTCTACTTTTTGATTAGTTATAACTTGAGTATCGGAGGTTCCCATCAGAGATATCCCTAGTAGACCTCTGACCCATTTATTTACTATTTTGCAAGTCCATACCTATAAGGAATTTCTATGGACCTCATCAAAGACTTTCATCTCCAAAATGGAGAGATCATCAAAAGTTCCATTTATGTTTAAAGAAAATAGCTATAAACAATTTTGAATCTCTTGAGGACTTCAAGCTTCTCAACTTTCAAATTAAAATGGCCTAAGCAATAAGCAACTCTGTGCATATCTTCCTTCCTAATAGAAAGGATAGACTAGGAAAATAGATGGAGAAGTTCAATTTTGATTCAGGCTTGTTCAATGTCCAAAGATGAGCTTCGTAAACTATCGATTCCAAAGTTCAATTTCTCATTCAGATTTCTAGCTTTAAAAGTCATAAAAGAATTATGATTGATACTCTCTCCTTCTGTTGGCAATATAAAATTTTACAAGTATTTAATTCAATTGATTTTTTTCAGTCAATTCTCATGGGTGAAATAAAAGAATTTAATTCTTTTTAACTTAAAAAAAAATTTTTTGAATAATTGAATGGGAATTCATTTGATTTTTTTTGTTTCAAATGATTTATTCTAAATAAAGACTCTTTTATGTAAAATGGAGAGTTTACAAAAACGGTGAATTCTCCTAATAGGGCCAGTCTAATTTAACCTCAAAAGCTTACTCAGGAGGGAGGAAGGAGTGCTCGAGGCCTTATAGGAGCACATTACTACTATCCAAATCAATATGAAATATTAATATGCACCCCTCCCGTTTAGAATTAAACACCTAGAGAGTGAAACACATAAAAGGCTCAAACATTGGTTAGGGAGAATGTTTTATTCTTCTTAATGTTCATGATCAAGGGAAAAATGTCTGGGATTTTTCTTTGTGTTGTCGCTGTACTTAGTCCTCTGAAAAAAAGAACCTCTAAGTTGGGGAGAATGCTTTATTCTTCTTCTTCTTGGCAAGAAAAGCAAAGCCTCCGAAAAGTTTCTTAAGATAAATAATGTTCATTCGTGATAAATTATTAAATAAATAAATTTGAATATGTTAATGCAAAAATCATGAAATTTTAATTTTGTTTCAAGTCATTGTAATCAATTCCGGATGATTAATAACCACAAGAAATTTGACGCGACCATTAGCTAAAATTCCCTTATTGACTTCACCAGAAGAAGAAAGGATAAAGAAATTTATTTTGGCTTGGGGTACAAATAGATTCAACTGTTGACCAGTTTGAAATTAAAATCGAATAAAATCCGATCAAAATTAAATTAATCAAAATCGATATTAAATAGAATTAAAATGAAATCAGAATTGATCAGTTCAATTCTGATCGAACTATATTTAAAAATAAATAAATAGATAAATAAAATTTGAAAAAATTTCAACCATTGAATTTAATTAAGAACCAAACTAAAACTAAACCAGAAACAGAATCAGAAAAAGAACTGAATCAGCATAAAAAAAAAAAAAAACCCTTAAGGGCTGATTCTAATCTCCCCTAAAACTTGAACTGAAATCGTTGGTTTAGGCCAAAAACTGGACCGAAACCAATCTGTAGCTAGCCCTAAGTATTAGTACCACATTTTTACATCTGAATTGGAGCACATCACCAACAAATCATATTTCCAACGAGAATGTATCTTGAAAATGTCACAATTACCTTATTGTAATCAAAATTAAAATGCAACTATTTTTGCATTACATATTGAAATTTGATTTCCACACTGAAATTAAATGATAAATTAACCATTAGTTAAATTTTACACTTGCAAATGGCATTTTGATTTAGTCACACAGTTTTCTCACCACTGGCATGCTAACCAAAGTTCATATGCATTGCATTATCATGTTGAGGTCAGGCCAATCTGTAAGGGCAATTATCAGTCTTCATATGACAAATTTCAATCTAATCGTATGCTACGAGCAAAATATGATCAGAGTACTTAAGTTCCTAAATGAGAATGCATCAAGGAGGTTTACAGATGAAACTGCTCATCTCATCTATCCTTAAAGCAGCACAAAAAGACTTAGATACTGAAATCTAGTATTTCATGCTTATTGATCATGAATTAATTGTTAACAGAACTACAGAAAGTATAATGCTTCTCATCTTGTCTTATGGTTTTAGTTAGGTAAACCCAAGAGAACTGTCTAGGGGACAAAAATAAAGAACAAAAAAATTTTAGCAGAATCCTTTACACTGAATTTGGCAGAGATCCCAAAAAGTTGCTATCGTTATCTTGTTAACTTTCCAATCGAGTGCAGATACACCGAAACAGAGACCACACTGGAAAAATACATAATATTCTTGGTCAGTTAAAAAAAAAAGAAAAAAGACCACCTTGCATTTGAAAATTTCAATAATAATATTCTCCCTGCATGTGTTATATGTGGCAGGTGTGGAGAATTAGGACAAAGATAACGCAGATATAAAATTATAATCTCTGCTGTTAAGATCATATGATGTGATTGTTGTATGACCAGTGCTACCATTGCACATGATATATGGTTGCAGGACACAAAATAATGAATATTGATGCATAGAATAGCTAAGGTAGATAAGAGTTTGCTCTACAGGTAGCTTACGTTGAGCCAAGGAAGAAAGCAAGGGATAGATGAAAGCCAAATAGAAACACAGAGACAACTGCTGTGAGAAGCATGGCCACTGAAGTAGCATAGACCTGCACCACATTTGGAAGATAAATAAATGTAGGAACTACATTTAGTGTATCCTGCTATGCTGCTGATTCATTTTCTTTTCTTTTCAACCACTCCAACAAAATTATCAGAGTTAAAATCATGTAGAAGGAAAATAAAAAATGGTTCTTCATATCATTTGAGCCACCAACTTTAGCCTCATACCTCATTTTCCTCGCTAATATTCCCACCTAAGATTATTTTTTAAAAGCACAATCTAATAACTTCAAAATCATACTAAAAACAGGCAGACAATGAGAAATAAACCATTTTTATGCTGCTAAGAGTAATTAATATAAAAAAGTAGCCAGTGTTCACCGAACAAATATCACAGATTTACTTTACATTTCCATCAAAATAAGGGAAAAATGTTATCAACATGCTGTGCTCATGTAAATACAAATTAATAAAAGCATTACAATTCCAAGAATATGTTTTACCTTTACGATGTTGTCTGCATACTTCATTACCATGGATACAGCAATACCACTGCACAGGAAGAGTTAAAGTATCAGAGTCTATATGGTAGAATTTAAAATTTTTGAAGATGAAACAAATTTCCCCGCATGTTCATGTCAAGTAGCAACATCATGAATGATATTCATTCGCCAAAGCTCTCCGCCAGGCTGGCTGAAAGTTTGACAATCTTAGCACCGTTTAGGGAAAGCACTGGAGAAAAATAATGACAGGCAGATGCAGAAATAACCAATCCTTATTATGTATTGCCGAATTTTTATTATTATCTCATACCTATTTAAGTCATTTATACAACAACCTATTCAGCTTCAATATTTGTTTCTTATACTCCTAATGATGGAAAAGTCCTCTTAATATTCAGAAGGATCTCATTAAACAGGAGGAGAAAAAAATCCTAAAATCAGCAAATAAATCAACCGATGACAATTCTATAAATAAAATTGTTCAACCACAAATGACAAACAAACAACTACTGATAAACATGACAAACAAAAAACTACTGATCAACATGACAAACAAGATATGAGACATAACAAACCTGAGTGCATGATTGAGAATCATGAGAACTGTAATTAATGAGTATCCATGGAAGAAACCCCTGGAGGTTAAATACAAAAACATAAACAACACAACATTGCTGAGAGTAACAAGCCATTTCAATCTATTAAAACCACTAAGCAAAAGAAGATAGATATGGTCTTTTTCATTAAAGGTAAGGTTAAATCAGTGTAGTAAATAGCAATGAGATCTCAAAATATAAACAAAGAATAAGGGAGAAAAAAGACAAAAAGCATAAAATAATAGAAAAGTTCAAATTTACTTGTTCATGACTGCATCAAAATCTTGAATCAGAATGGCACCAGCATTGAAGACCATCCCAAAGACATACAACCAGAAATTTTGCACATTTATGTTTCTTGAAGGACGCTTTTTAATTATAGCCTGTCAAAGCAAAAGTAATAATTAACTTTTTACCCATTTAATAAAGAATTTCACATCCTTGACTGGCATAATTCTATTAATTAAACTCAGTCCAACTCTTGGTTGAGGTATGCTAGCAGGCAAAGATATCTAAACCATAAATTAAAAACATCAATTGCAGCTCCATGAAATTAAGGTACAAAAATTATAATTAAACAAACATACCTCAGTGTACACTCCAGCAAAACCACTTAAAAGTGCCATTACCTGCAAAAGACTCCCTGATTAGTAGCTTAACAAATAAACAGGGATAATTAAACATTCTTTATTCCATTTTTGTTTTCAGTGAAGTCCGAAAGATGTAAAAGACTCACAATGGCCATTATCCAACCCTGATAAGGTGTTTGAAGAACATGATCAGAACTGCAAAAAATAAATTGTCATTTTCTAATGCAGTCATTCAATTAAATAAACAAAACAATTTACAATTGAAATGAAATGAAAATTATATTCATAAAGAGGTGACCCACTATGTTAAAAGGTCCATTGGGCCTCAGCTTAGGAGGACAGGTGACCCATTCCATTAAACCACCACCACTATCAGCTCACCTCCATATTGGAATATCCAAGTTCAACCATAGGAGTTCCTCTTCATAACAAAATGTTATTGATCCTCATGTCTCAAACATGGTTATATAAACGAAGATATCAATTGATAGTTTCAAATTGTTACCCATTTTTCAACTCCATGATATTAGAAAAAAGGTGTAAAAGAAAATTGCTTTATCCTACTCAACTATGAACTAGGTTGTGGGTTTCCAACATGCAAAATGCATGCCCATTAGCATATGCTACGAGCCAATGTGGACGAATCTTGCCACATAAGAAATTGAAAATAAGGTAGTGATCAATCTTACGAAGGGTTCAATTGTGCTGTGGTACATCCAGCACATAATAGAATGAAAGCTGCCCATTGAATCTCACTTAACCTGAAAACAATATATTAATTAGAACATGGAACCTGACATGAATTTAGCAAAAGCTGTCTCTCTCTCTCTCTCTCTCTCTCTCTCTTGGCAAGTAAATATTAACGGCATCCTTAAGTAAATCTCTCAGCAAGTAAATATTAATGGCATCCTTAAGTAAATATTTACAGCAGCATCTGGTAACTATGGCTTGTTAAAGTAAGTTCCACAAAAAAAATGATAATATTCAGCATGGTAGAAACAAAAAAGACTTACTTTCTCTTAAGTATCATTTGATATAAAACACCAGTGCTGATAATATTAAGGTTCTTGAGTATCTGATAACCCGGAGCATCCACATAGGCAAAGATGTAATACTACCAGAAAAATTGGAAAGAATAAATTATAAGTTCTATAAAAACAACAAAGCTTTCTTATTACAACTAAAATTACAATCAACAAACAATTAGCTAAGCCCACCTGAAGCAAATTCTTGACGAGGTAAAGTGCTGCAGGAATGGGATAAACACTAACTTCATCCAAGGTTGTAGACAACCTAGAGATTCACAAAGCACAAGACAATACAAAATTCTTAGTAAATTCATTTAAAAAACAATTAACAGCCATTGAAAATGAGCGTAAGTCCAAATCAATAATTCAACTGTAAAGGTCAAATGTTTAAAAATTTCAGACGGATGAAAGCAGAAAAACAAAATAGCGCACAACATGTATATAATTCCAAAATTTAAAAAAGTTTGCTACACAAAGTATAGTAAAACCATGTAAAATATGGATTTGAGTCCCATTACATTGCTTCTCAGTCATTGCATAGTCATAGAAGAATGCCCTTCACTTTTGGTTAAAAGAGCAAAGGAAAACTATAACTATGACATAGCACAAGATAGTGAACCAGAAAATCAATTATTTCAATAATGATATGGCATTATAATACCATTAGTTCTGAAAAGTTAGCCAGAATGGAGAAAAAACTGAAATAAATGAATAAATAAAGGTCACCTGTTATCTACTGTAACACCTTCATTTTTCCAGATTCTTGCCAAGGCTGCAAGTGATAACAGACATTTTAAAGTCTCCACCTAACCATACAAAGAGGGACAAACGCCAGCATGTTAATATACATTTTAACAGTTATTAAAGAGGTACCTAAGTGCATATGAATGAACATGTAAGCAGATTTAAACTATTGTTGATGAGTTACTTTTTGTTCATATTTTTTCATCTCAAATGGAATATATAATCCGCTTACCAAGAAATTTGCAGTAGTAACACTGTACTCGTACTTGTCAGCTCTCTTGGACCAAACAATAAGTATTGCTTGTGAACTTGTGAGAATAGTCAATGCAAATGTAACAATTGTCCTGTTCCAATGAACAGAAAACAAATTATATGAAAAAAAAGAAAATTATATATCTATTCTTCCTTCGACTCCCTTATTCCTATTTCCTCAGTAGGTGACAAACTACGAATTCTGCTAATAATTAAGATTAAAAAAAGGTCTTACTTGCACTTCCACTTGGATCTGTCATTTGAGCCACCTCCAATTGTAGCCACATTACCTCTAGGAACTGTAAATTAAAGAAAATAAAATGCACAAACAACAAACTTAGTGGGCTGGATCTTGAAAACTGAATAGACTACACAACTGGCAGGAGCGTTAAAAAGCTAAGATATTATTTAAAAAGAAACACCTGTAAGAGATTTGTTTCTCAAACTCTCTATGTCATCACCAGCAGCACCCTCATCTTTATCCTACAACATAAACATATAATTCAAAACTATCAACACTTCCGATCCAAGGAAGTCTACAAAAAAATAAAAAAATAAAAAAATCTAAGAAAAGTGATATGCATAAGTTTCACTAACAAAATTGAAATATTAATAGCAAACAGTTTAAGTTTCACTAGTTAAACTCAACATACACCAGTAACACTGCTCAAATCAAAACGGATTCAACAAGTACAATTTAATTAAATCAATTAAATAAAACTACAAAAAAAAAAAAACATCATTAGAAGCATAATAACCCTCTAAAGAACTAGCAATTTGCGTTCTATTCGTGCCAAATTACAAGCTTGTAGTGTAAAACAATCACAAGCAAATATGACAGAGTGCTAAGAAAATGTAAATCAATCGAGCTAAATAAAAGAAGAAGATAAATCAGATAAAAACAAATACGGATTTGATACTGAGATAACAATAGAAGAGTGAATTCAGAGTGCAAAGGAGTGGAAGCAAAAAACTAGCAAAAGAATGCACACCTCGTCCTTGATTTTCCTGTACTCCATTTGCAAATAAACCCAGAAAGTAAAACCACTCGCAGATCTCTCCCTCAATTGCTAATTTATAAAATAGAAACCAACATCTCTATTCCTTTCGGTGCCTTTAAACTTCTATTTCTTGCAGTAACTGGGTAAGGTCTTCATTAAATTTCCTCTTCTCTAGTTGCAAAACAAACCCAGAAAGTAAAATCAGTCTCTCGATTGCTAATGCAGCAAGCAGAAACTACCATTTCTGTTCTTCACTGTCTCCTTCAACTTTCAGCAGCATCGAATGCCACATGCTACAATAAATTTTCCGACTAGCTTATTTTCAGAGGAGAAAAGGAAAGATACTTGCGATTTCCATGGTTTCTCTGAATTGGATAGAATATCAACACACTATATGCCCCAATCTCAATCAATTCTCCAATTCTTCAGATACCCATATGGGATCCAGAGAGAATTGCAATTGAAATTGCAAAGTTGATTTTAGAAGAGCATTGGATGCAAACGATGAGCAACGAATGAAGGGGTAAGTGAACTCATTTTTTATTGTTAAAAAAATAAAAATAAAAATGAAAATGAAAATGAAAATGAAAATGAAATCCTCTTGTCCATGCATACAGGGATAGTAATTTTTGTACTCTGTCTATAAACTTTTCCAAAATTTCACTTTTATTCTTAATTTTAATTTATTATTAAAAATTTTTTAAATTTTAATTCTATTTAAAAAAATCTCTTTAATATACAATAGTAAATTTTTAAATAAAAAAAAAACTCTTTAAACTATAATATGATATCTATAAATATGTTTTAACACTTTTTAATTGGGAATAAATTTTTATCATTTCGAAAAATATATCATTATGATAATATTTTTACGATAAGTATAGACGATAATTAAAAAGATAAGTATTTTTTAATGTGAAAAAAAAATAAAAAAAAAATAATTTCTTTTTTGTTTAAACTTGAAAACTATTCTAATAGGTTAGAGAAATTTTTATGAAATAAAATTAAAATTAATAAATTTTTTAATAATAAATTAAATTTAATGGATGAAAATAAAATATGAGGCAAAATCCAAATTAGGAGTATAAAAATTTCCCATATAAGAATTGAGTGGCCAACGTTTGAATTAACAAAAATATCCCTATAAATATTAATTAATATCAATAATGTACCATTAATTACTTTTATGTAATTAAAATTTAATAATAATTCTTATATTATATTAATATTTAAAGAGAAAAAAAAATCTATTTCAAAATATGTGAAACAAAATTTCACTTTACGTTTGCGTTTAGAAAATTCGACCTTTATGTTAATATTTAAAGAAAATAAAAAATTCTTTATTTATGAATTTCATTGCCTATAAAATTTATAAAACAGATTAAGAATTTCATCTCCAATAGAAACATATAGAGTTAAAACTATATATTTTCAAACTAATTTTAAATAAAATAATACTGAAGCTGTGAGTTTTTAAATCTAAATTTAAGTAGAATTTTATTTAAGTAAAAAAAATTTTACTTAGGCGACATAAGAAAATATAACTATAATAAATTAATAAATAATAAAAAACTAAATATAATCATAAAATTTAAAAATGTATTGTAAAATAACATTTCGTGAAAATTGTCTAATATGTATCTATTATATGAAATTAACAGCTAGGGGAGAGTTCCTAGCATTCAGATGAAGAAACTTTTGGGTCGAGTGTGACTGCATTTGGACACTAGAAATTGCAACAGCAATAGCAGATTCTTTCTTTCAATTGAATGCAAGCTGATTGAGGCAAAGAAGGGTTTAAATGGCAACAAGATAGGGTGATAAATGGGCAAGGACATATTACAGAAATTGAAGCACCATAATTAATGAAGGACAACAGCCTGGCTCTGTCATTCCTCATTCACAGCATGATTTTGGGTGGAGAATAATCAGAAATGTCAATTAATTTGGGAAGAAAGGAGGGCAAGGTAAGAGCTTATAGTGATAGAGAATGGTTAGAAATTGAAGAATTGATCAAGAAGGAAGAAACAAAAGTGCTTAGGTTTGCGTTAGGTTTTAAATTTCTCCATATTCTGTTTTAAAAGAAATCCAAAGCTCCTTCCCTTCTCTGCATTTCGATTCTGACCCACCTTTTTTCCTCTATTTTTCTTGTCTTCCTTTTAAATTCTGGAGGCTTCTTCTCTCAATTTTTTTTTTCTCTATCTCTTTTTTGTTTTCAGTTAGATTTTTTTTTTTTAAATATCCTTCTTTTTATTAGGTTCTAGAGTATTAGTCCTTATTTCATTTTCTACTCTCAATTCTAGATACCCCTATTTAATAAAAATAAAACCATTTCAATTACTTAAAAAACATTATTGCAATTATCATTATGCTAATATTAGAATTAGGGTGTTACAACTATGGCGTTGGCTTGGGTTTGAAGGTAAAGGTAGAAGGGGAGGGAGGTGGGAACGGAAGGAATAAGGTGCAAGGGGTTTTATTTCGTTTGGAGATAAATATTTCACTTTATTTTATCACATATATTTTTTATTTGCATTAATATTTTACCTTAATAATTCTAAATTTTCATTGTGTTTTGTGAAATGTGAATGCATTAATAACAAGAAAAATTACAGAAGGGAATATTTTTGTCTTTGTGCTATTGATTGGCTTCCTTGTTTTTGAAATTGGATTTTGATTAACAAGTTAAATGGGCAAAACCTTTAAAATCTCATGTCTCCTTAAGCAAAGGAGGAAAACAAGCTTTTATCTAATCTTTTTGAGTATTCACCAAAACTTAATCGAGAAGGGAAGAAAGGGAAGCAATTTTGGGAAAAAAAAGGCTATGCATCAACTTGTTGATAGTGACATAAAACACACGAACACGCATCATAAGAAATTAAAGTCAAATCAAGACCCATTGGCCTTGCCTTTTGTAATAACCCTAATTTTTAAATAATTATTTTATGTGTAATTATATGATTTTTGATTAGTTTGGCGAGCCTAGGAGGGGCCATATGAGATGTGGATATGGGAGATGTGTTTTTGAAGTGTTATTTGGATTATTTTGCAGGTTAGGTATATCCTAAGTGTAAGAGAAATTTTGTCGGATTTTCAATAAAACTTAAAATGTCCTTTGGTTCTTCAAAGTTTTGTTTTAAGTAAATATTGATTAGCTTGCAATGTAATTGTTTAGGTGATTTGGGTTAACTTTTCTCCTTAGCCCAGTTGTCTCAGTAATATCCGATTAATCTGTGAGTAGATGTTGATTTTATTTACAATTTAAATATTATTGTTATTATATGTCACAGCATGCCCATGCATCACTTATAGATATATGTATTAGCTACTATAGGCACGCTTTGTGTTGCATATTTACTTGATGGTTTGATGTGGGTGTCACCTAGGGTAATTTGGAGCTGTGTGCATGTGTCGGCGTACGTGTAGTGTATTGGTGGTGGATATGGGTAGGACAGGCAAATCGGCTTGAGCTAATCTCACTTGGGACTCGGTCCTTTTGTGATAAGTCCGGATGAGTATGGCTTTGAGTTGATCTCGCTGACCCCCGCACTTGGATTGTAAGAGAAAGTCCGGCTTGAGTTGATCTCACTGGCAGACCTTGGATTAGAGCTGTATAGGAGATCAGCTCCCATATTGTATTTATACTGGTGTGACATACCGGTGTGTGAGTGCTCCAAATTATTCTTTGTGCGAGTATTGTTGAAATAGTTTGAAATTGCTGATCTATGCTGCATTTTATCCTTAGGGATGCATTAGTACTCAATAGTTATAGAAATTATATGTAAAATCAATATCTTACTTTATGAGTCGAATGCTCACTCTTGTTCACCCATTTTGTTCTAGGCTGTAGGAGGACTCTTACTTGTGTTTAACCTCATTCCTACCTCGCAGGTCTCTTAGTTGCTATATCTATGTTTATGTTGTAAATTTTGAAAGTTCTAGAACTCCGTATGTGTTAGAAGATATTTTATTTGACTTGGACTATAATAAATTATTTTTTGAAATATATAACTTATTGATTCTGTATATGTAGATTTGTGGATTGAATGGGTTACGTGGATGAGGGGACTGAGCTCCCAGTGATCATATTGAGTTGTTAATAATTGTAAGGGTGAGTTGAGCTCCCCAAATGATTTTATTTTGTGATCACAGGTTGGGTGAGCCAAAAACTCCTCATTCGGTAGTCCAATCTATAGTCAAACTCTGTCCGGTTACTTCAATATGGGCTTTGAGGATGGAATAGAGAATAGTTAGGCTTACTACAGGCTTTGGGAGCCTTATACTGACCCAAGTCCTAATGCCAGTTTCTCCCGCGAGATCGGGTCGTGATAATAATGGTATCAAAGTTTAGACTCTAGATTCATGGGAAAGAGTATAACTAGGAGTGTAAAAGGAGACTTTTTAGGGGGTCACATGCAAAGTATAGGATCTTGTTCATCTTTTTTTGTCATTTCTTGTTTCTAGATTCTGCGTTATTTCTCAGGTAATATAAGAGTGCTTTAGTTAGTGTCTTGGTTTTCATGAAGTACACAGAGATGTGAAATAGAGTTAACAGACGTATTAAGGTCTACTGTAGGGATACATATTCTAAAGAAATGTTGTGTTTCTATCATAGTGGGGCTAAATGGTGTGCCTATCTAGTGCAAGGCATGAGTACTTAAACGTGAATTATAATAGCATAGTTGTCCTAGATGGGAGAGAGGGTACCACTGCTAGCAGTCATTAGTGGATAGCCCAGTCAAAGTAAGTGTATAATATTAGTGAGTTCAAAAGAGATTGTTGACACCATATTTTGGTCGATCAACAAAATTAATTGACCCCAACCGACATTCTTCGGTTACAAGTAACTTGATTAGGAAATAAACCGATCCCGCACCTAGTCAAATGATTTCCGATCTCCCAACAAAGGAGATCACATTAATATCAAGTCTCCATGCCTTCCAATCCCATTTTCGATCTCTCGTCAAAGAAGGTCGAACCAATACCAAGTCTCCATGTCATTCGATTCATTACCGATCTCTCACTAGAGAGATCAAACCAATGTCAAGTCTCCATGTCGTTCAACCTTAGTCCCGATCTCTCAAACCAATACTAAGCCTCCATGCCATTCGGTCTCATTTTCGATCTTCCTTTACAAATGTAGTGGAAAATCATTTAGCTAATGCTAGAATCGGGTCCCGCACTTGTGTGTTCCAGATATTTCTTAAAATAAAGTTAAAAGGTTTATGCCCGGTCTATTTCTCAAAATAAAGCTAAGGGTTTATGTCCGGTCTATTGATGATCCCGATCCTAAAATTCAAATCAAGTCTTTCAATGTTTACCGGGTATTTGGTCGGGGGCTCAGCCCGATCTCAAGCTTATCCGTAATGTTTTTCCGATCTCTAATACTTTGGTTAATGGTTGTTTTTAAAGTTTACTGACTAGTGCGTGTAAAACAATTAAGTACTCATATAATTTGGACATTTTCTGATCTCAATAAGAAATTGAGCAAAAAGACTTCATTTCATTCCAAGGCGAACATTTACAAGTCATTCGGCTGGAGGATCTCCCCCAGCCTGATCTCTCGGTACATTTCGCTCATTCTCGCTCTCTCTCTCTGATTCCTCCTCGCTCTCCTCTTCGTCTCGAGGCGCTAGGTCCACCATCCAGGAGAAGTCTTCCTTAGGATAACGCCTCCTGAGCTCAGCCAAAAGGTAGCTGTGGGCGTTCACATAAGCACCAGCGTCCCTCATCACAAGCTCTTCTTCTTTCACTCTGTGTTCTTCAGTGAGGCGAGCGACGTCAGCAGTTCAGAGCGTTTGAGCCTCTCTGAGTTCATGAGCCTATTTGGCCAATTTATCCTCGTAGGACTTCATCCGACCTTCGAGTTTGGCAATATAATCTTGGGCGGATGAAAGTTGAGCTTGGGCAGAGGATGCGTCCTTGACCGCTGCATTTCTCGCCGTAAGATAAGCTTTTTCCCTGATTATATGTTGGTTCACCAAGCTCTCTATGCTCAAACTCATTGTCTGGGCCAGGAGATCGTCAATGCTTCCCGGGGTCAGCTTATTTCGATCCTCCTGAAGGCATATGGTAGCGCTCAGAACTTTGGCCAAGCCTAGATTCTCCCGAATAGATCAGTTCTTCTCCAGAGAGTGAATGATGACCTGGGCACTGCGAGAAACGGTCCTCACAGCAGGTTGGGAAGGTCCCCCTTCTGCACTCGAAGGAATAGGTGGAGGTGGTGGCTCTTCTTGTCGAGGGGGAGAAAGAGCTACCTCAACTTCAGGGACCGGTTGTACCAAAGGTCGGGACGAGTCTCCCGGCACTTCTCCCGATTCCTGCCTTGGCGTTTGTGATGCCACAGCGATCTTCATTTCCCGCACCTTTCTGGAGATCTCCCTCTTCCGCTTACGGCTCTCCTTGGAAGCCTCGCCGCTCGCCATACCTGCACAAAGAAAAGTCAGTGAGTTTGCTAAGGATTCAGAAATCAGAGATGGGGGAAGGTACCAGGGCCGAGGTCAGAGAGCTGGAGCTCGTATCGTTCATCGGTGATCAGCTGCATCATCCAATGTTTCAGCTCGGCCATCACCGCATATAAGCAAGAGATCTTCTGGGTGGCCACCAGATCCTTAAGTTCCATCATCATGGCACCCTCATCCCTACTCAAGGCAACATGCTTCGGAATTGACGGGACCAGAAATTGCCAGCTATGGGGGAAACCCTCGAAACCGTTCGGAATCTTGCTCCTCAGCATGAAGAAGCGATTTTTCCAATTTTTCAGTGAAGAGGGAAGATCGGTAAAAAGCCCACAGTGCGGTTTTGCCTGGAAGAACCAGTACTCGTCGTCCTTTCGGCGAGTAAGCCTATGCAGCTCGGCAAAAACCTTCGTGGTAGGATCGAGCTTCTTGGCCCGGCATAAGCCTCTGAAAGCTACCAGAATTCGCCACGAGTTCGGATGTATTTGGGCTACACTTATGTGGTGAAACTTCAGAACATCCTTGAAGAAGTCATCAAGGGGAAACCTAAGCCCGGCTTTTAATTGCTCTTCGTACACCATGATCGCATCATTTTCATCGAAAAAGTGATCGGCTCTGAGATCGCCATGGCATTTGATAAGCTCGAAGGAGTCGGTTCAAAGGTTATACTCTTGACTAATTGACTGCAGATCGGTTTCTTGGAGGATTGACGGCAGCTCATCCACGGGAAGATTTTCTCTCCCAGAGGAATGTGTTCGTCCTGATTGTGCCGCTTGACCATGGGCTGAAGCAGAGGTCGTAGGAGGCTCAGGTCGCCCACTCGACCTAATCACCTCGACTTCATCTGATGACCAAGAGACGTGGACGGAAGGGGGGCTCGCCGCTCTCTGACCCTCGGCGCCGCTCATTTTCAAAGAAATAAAAAGCTTAAGTAAGAGAAGGATTAAAGTCCTTACCGGAGTGTGATCGGTGCCGAAAAACTTAAAGAAATGAGAGAAAGCTAAAATTGCAAGCAGAGTACTGAAAATGGCATAGGGGAGCAACTGAGAGACCCTTCCCTTATTTATACTCGTGTGAGCATTCAATGCTCACAAAGTCCCAAGCGGTGCATCGGTTAGTGTACTTTGCCCGCTTTTCTGACGTGTCATGGGAAGGTTCCATAAACACAATAAATAAAATAAAATGAGATCGGCTAGCTAAGGTTGTCGAAATAAGGTAAATGTTCAGAGTCACAGATCGGCTAAGGGAGATTTAGTTGGGAACCAGATCGAATATGCACATCAGAGATCGAAAATTAATCAGGGCAATAATTAAATGATAACTGTCTAATAAAATTTCATTTCATTTCCAAAAGGTCAGATTACATCATTTGGGCGATCTCAAGAGATCGGATTACATCATTAAAGGTCAGATTACATCATTTGGGCGATCTCTAAAGATCAGCACTACATCCTACCTAGTAAGGACCTATGTCAAAGCCTAGTCTTGTGGCTGAATAAAAAAGATGTGTTTGATCAGAAAGCCAGCCATAGGCACTGGATAGATGTGCAGCTCAGATGGAGCGACTATGACTCTCATGATGATGAGGAGTCATCATCGATGTCATCGACCAGAACCGAGCCGCAGTCAGGATGCCCAATGTGGCGAGGAGCCAAATGAACTTCAAAAGGCAGTCATCGATATTTAGAGGGAAATTAGCAGTCCTCTCGCCCAAAATCAGTTCACCGATTATATCGGTAAACTGATTCGAGATCGGTACGATCGACATTTTCGATCTTGATCAGTAAATTAGTCCGGTTCTCTCACTGTCATCAGATGTGGTTCTCATGATTCTCTGATCACTGGGATCATAAATCTTCAGTCGAGGAACAAAGAGAACAATCGGAAAAAGATCAAAAGCGGTCACCATGGCCGGAATTGTTATCGGAGAAACTTGGATAGGAGAAGTGAAAATGGGAAGAGAAGAAATGGAATGTGGGAGAGATTCCCCGCTGAGGCATATATATAGGGGGCCTGAGCATTTATTACTGGCGGAAACCGAAGTGAATGCATCGATAATCGAAGAATTAAATGCTTTGACTGAGGCAGATTGGATAGAAGGGAAGGTTCTAGAATGGGAGAGATCGGGAGAGGGGCCCGATATGGGAGATCAGACAAGAGTCGTGACTAAGAGAACGGAAGGAATGGAGATCGAAAAAGAGACAAAAAACTTCCAATAACCTCCTTCATAATCAGAGCCGAGGTAGTTAAAGCGTTGCAGGCAAGATCAAATCTTCAGCGCACGCTTCATTTGCAGAATCGCCCACAATGCTGATAGACGCCAGGACAGTTATGACAGTCCTGTGCTTCAGAATCTGCACTGTTGATCTTACTCGTAAGGACAAACCCGGAGCCCTTGGATAAAAAAGAAGACGATAGGACCGGCGCCCTTTACTCCCAGCCTTTGGATCCGTCTGGGCAGGAAAGAGCCTGAGCCATTGGATTTTAAAAAAGAAAGGACAGATATTCTAAGTAAGATCTCAGCCGTCTATTTTGATTCTCTCCAATTCTTAAACATCGGATCATATAGTTTCAAATCCAAACCTTCCATCTCCCTAGAGGAGATCCTAACCCTTCATTAGGAGCACCCGTTCCCTATAAATACCTACATGCAATACTGTTGAGGGACGAATAAAAAAAGGTGGTGGTGATTATAGTGGAAAGGTTTTGAAATTCAATTCGGTCTTGCTACTTTAAGCTTACATAAAATCGAGGAACTTGAGAAACTAGTTTTTTTGAGTATCTCCATTGACAGAGTTTACGAACCTTGAAATTCTCCATTTTCAGTTTGTTCATCACTCTGCTATTACCATTTTCATTCGGTCTCATCTGCATCACCCCCCAATCTCAACCCATTATTTCTTTTAGCTTGATCTTATTCTGACCCGATTTTCATCACTTTGATTCTACTGCATTGCAACCCGGTTCTCCCAATCTCAAAGTAAGCATTGGTCCTTGTACCACTAGCCTTCAACGCAGTCATATTTGTGGCTCCAGAGTTAGTTCAATAGCCTCAATCTTCCACAGGTAAGTGTTTCAACTGCCATTTTATTGAATGCCTTTGTCTATCTTCTCCAGCTTTTCTTTTTAAAATTTCTTCTATGTTTAGTTACATTAAAATCCCAAAACAGTTGCAGTAAACTTTTATCTTGTTGAATACCCTCGGTTGGTTTTCTCCAGTTTTTTTTAAGGTTTCTTTCATATCCAGTCACATTAAATTTCAGAATAAGTTGTCTAGGCCAGTAGTCATTTCCTGTATCTTCTCTTATTTCTATTTGCAAATCCCTTTTTTTCATCATTTAGTTTTTATTTTCTTCAACAATAGATGTTCATCCCGTAGGCAACTTATAACTATTCAAAAGAGCGTAGCATTGGGTATTTCGATATGAGAGTTTCCAAAACAAATAAAAATGACAAAAAGAAAAGTTGTAACAAAAGGTCAAATAGTGGGTTAAACCAAATAAGTCTAGAAGTCGGGCTATGGGGCGAACCCAGAGGATGATGTAATAAATTGGGAATCCGATAAGTTCGGATTCCGAGTGAGCAACCAAAGAGATCGGATTAAAGAGTTCTGATAAGGCGATCACATAAGAGATCGGCAAGAAGTTTGGTGTCGTGTCCGCCCTCTAGATAAGGCTCAGTGGGTTCAAAAATCTACACGTGGGTCTTTTACGCCCTTGGTCGCTAGATTCCTTAACTCATAAGAGTGTACAATACGAAATTTTAAGAGATCGAAGGAGAGTTCTTATCCGATTCTCAACCAAAATTTTAATAAATATGTAGAGATCGGAGGAGAGTTCTTATCCGAGATTCCTCACGCTAAACCCAAAATTAAATACTTAAAGAGATCGGAGGAGAGTTCTTATCCGATCTTCAACCAAAAACTTTATTAAATATGTGGAGATTGGAGGAGAGTTCTTATCCGAGATCCCTCCTTAAAATCTTAAACCGAATACTTTAAGGGGTCGGGGGAGAGTTCTTACCCGATCCTCATTCAAATGAAATGCGGAGATCGGAGGAGAGTTCTTATCTGAGATCCTTCACCAAATTTTAAACCAAAAGAGATCGGGGGAGAGTTCTTACCTGATTCTCGCTTAAATTAAAACAGGGAGATCGGAGGAGAGTTCTTATCCGAAATCTCCCAACCTTTAATAAATGTATCTAGAGATCGGGAGAAATTCCCTGCCCGAGCTCTCTTAAGAAAATTCAAACTAAACGACATGACCCTAATACACAAGTCAAATTCACTCAAACACTTACTCACTAAAGGGCCATCTCACGAACTTGTGTTCCTGGGTAACCCAAAATAAGTGAAATGTCAAACATTCCTTTGTTTTGCACAAAGGATTAATATCATCATTATCCCAATCCCCTAATTACCCTTTTAATTCATGAAAGAGCATAAGATTAAATCTGTTTACCCTCGTTGAGGGACGAGGAGGGGTGCCTAATATCTTTCCCGCCCGTATATGGACCCCGAACCTAGAATCTCTATTTTCGAAGTGGTTTCATTTAAATTTATTTTCATGAATGGTTTTCTTTAATTTCCCTCAAAATTAAAGTGGCGACTCCTCACTCTTTTCCACTTCGGTGAGTGTTCGTCCGGGCGACCGCAAAATACCTTGCGATAGCTTGGCGACTCCACTGGGGACTTTTATTTTTTATTTATTTATTTTTTTAACTCATCATTTAGAGGTCTGAGAATAGATATAGTTTTATGCTCTTATGAATTGAAATCACAATTAGGGGGGTTTTTATTCGCAAAACTCGAAAGTCTTGATATACCAATTTGTTATTATTCTAACCTTTTTTGCTCGTCTTATTCCACACACCAACTCTCGTCAAAATAAAAATGCAAAAAAACTGTCCCCCTCACGAAGGGAAGAGGTAAATATTTCCCTTCATACACTGAGTACTTACACAATGTCCTCACACACTTCAGCCTTATACCCGGGCTTTCTCACCCTTTAGGAAAGTAGGAGGGAGTCATGTAGCGATACTCGTGGGTTTTACCCCGTTAGTATCCGTGAAGGCTTCTGCTCAGATTGAAACTCATTCTATTTACTGTGATACCCGTGGAACTCTCCCGTTAGTATCATGGTGATGGAATGAGGCTCTGCTATTTATAGTAGGGGCAATTTGGGGACCTGTGGCTTTTAGAAAAATTAAACCTTGAGCTAAACCATCACAATAGCTGGAAGCCGTAGCAAACTACCTCATAAGATAGAACTATCCAATTAGGTAGCACCTACCCGGTACTAGGATTCTCCCTATTTTAGGACAAAAGGGACATACTTACTCTCAACCTACTTTGTTTGTGTTTTCTTACGTTTTTACCTTTAAGGGTAATTTTGGATTATACTGTTAGGAGGATCTACACATTTTCCTACTTTGATAAATGTGTAGGTATCACCCAGCCAACAGTGTAATTCAAAATTACCTGAATTTGTCCTGCTAACAAGTTTTCTCCACAGGCATCACAGAACTGGGGTTTGTAAAAGAATAGACATCAATTTTAACATGGCATCCTCGAGTCAGTCGGCGGAAGAAGTTCCTAGACCAGAATAGAATGCTAAACCATGGTCTGGACCGCCTCATAGTTCAATGCCCCCGTAAGGTGATGTCACCAAGGCAGATACTAGCCTATTACCTCCATTAGACCTAAGCAAAGTCGAGGTCAGAATGACCGGTCTTGAGGGTCTATCTAGTAGCTGGAGGTTGCTTCCTGATCATGTTAAGGCAAAGTTTGAGGAAAAATACGAAAGGATTGTGACCTTGATACGAGTCAAAGTTCAAATTCCAGTGCTAAAAGCCATGCTGCCAGTTTGGAACCCCAAGTATGGAGTATTCTCCTTCAACGACATTGATACAACCCCCACTATGGAAGAATATCAGGCGCTGTTGGAAATTCCTTACGTGGCACAGAATTGGATCTACCTACACCTCAAGCATAGACAGACCTGGAAAAGGTTCGCGCATATGTTGGGAATTCCCCCAGAGGAAGCGAAGGCAAGAGAAACTATCAAAGGGAACACACATGGGTGGTATTGGACCTACCTTAAGAAGCAGTTGGACCTGTACATCCGAGATGAACAATGGGGCCAAGCTTCATTAGCACTAGCTTTGGGGATCTATGGCCTGATCTTATTCCTTGGGCCTTCAGGAATTATAACTTGCAGTGTCACGGAGATGTTTTGGGCCGTAGAAAAGTAGAAGGTCAACCCAATACCAGTAATCCTTGCGAAGACTCTGTTGACTCTTACTTACTGTAGACAACAAGGCAAGGGATCCATTAAGTGCTGTTCTCAATTGTTGCACCTCTGGATCATCAGTCACATGTGCCCTATAGAGACAAAGGGGTTAACTTGATACCCAGACCAGCCTCTTATTGAGAAAATAACCAGATTAATAATCAACCCAAAGGACGAGCTGCAGTGGCAAGAGCAGATTTTAAGCTTCAATAGTTACAACTACTGCTGGAGGAAATTATGGGCGCTAGGTCTACCTATTTTATTCAGCACAGGGAGTAATTATTCAGTATCGCTGATAAGAGTAACTAGATATACGAGTTACGTCCCAGCATTGGTAATGAGGCAGTTCGGCTCAACTCAGTCCACACTCAGTATTGAAGAATACCATCAAGGTCACTTCTACCATGAGCTCGGTAGTGAGGAGGAATTAAAAGTGGCCCACAAATCCTGGGAGAGCGTCACTATGATGGAGAGATCGCCTAAAGGTCCGGGTGCCACGGAAGATTATCTAAAATGGAGGGCCAGCAGGGATCAAGGATGCCCACCTGCCGAGCCAACGAAACTCGAAGGTAACATCCCCCATCGAAACATCTTTTCAGAAGAAGCTAATGCTCGTCTGGTCGATTCTCTACAAAAGGCGGATACCAAGAACCAGCAATTACAAGAACGAAAAGGCAGTTGGAGGATCAACAGCACATCCTCAGAAGAGAGGTAAAAAGGTTGAGGGAAGAAGCAATGATCGAAAGGGCAGAGTTTGAGGACCAAGAAACGCGATGGGAAAGGGAAAAGATCTCCCTCCAAGCTATGATAAAAGAGGCAGAAGTTTGGAATGGCAAACTCCAAGAGAAAATGGAATACCAGGAGATACTCATGGAAGAGTATAAATAAGAGAGCAAAAAGAAGAAGCTTGAACTGAAAGAGCAAGCACAGCTTATCAATGATATTCTGAAAGAATGTGCTAAAGAAAGAAAAGAAAAAGAAAGACAAGCTACTCTCCATCAAGAGCTAAGAGGAAATGTTGACCAGTTAGAGAGAATGATGGCACAAGGGAAACGAGAGCTCTTGCCAGAATCTGAATATGCCTTGAAGACATTTAACCCCGCCAGACAAGAAGAAAGACTCTACGAGTATCTCAAGAAATGTCATTGCATTATAAAGAGTCTCCCTGAGCCTAGGCCAATGTAAAGAATGCTATGTATGAATTATTCGATTAATGAAATAGCTTTGGGCCATTATTTAGCAAAATTGTGAATGAATAGTATGACTCCCGTAGGAACTACCCTCGCTAGGGTTATGCGAAAAGTTGAATGCACCACATGGACAAGTATCATGGACACGCATTCAATCCAGTCATTCACCATCGGACTATCGAGTGATGCCATGATAAAGTTGATGCAATTATCCTTCTGCAGATTTCATTCTTGGCTTTCAGATGCCACCGTATCCTTTATCCAAATAAGGACCCTTAGATTTTAACAAAATTCGAAATTCATTAAAAAACCTTTTTTCCACAGGAAATCAACATTGCTTCAAGCAAAGCAAGACTGACCAAACAAGCAGTTCAACCAAGACGAGTGTACTTAACAAGATCCCAAGCGAAGAAACTGATGGAAGATCAGGAACAAGTCCAGAACATGCAGGGACAAGTTTCTGAATTAAGAGACCAAGTCTCAGAGCTTATGAAGATGATGAGGGAGATGTCCCAAAACAAGCTTGCATCAGAGCCAAATTTGCCACTACCTACCCCACCTTCTACAACGGTTGATTCTCACCAAGCTTCAACCTCTTTTACTTTTCAACCTATTCCAGATCCTACGATCACTGTTAATCCGGCCCCCCTAAATAATGACCTACCCTTATCCTACTACCCAGCTGTCCCAAATGCCGAGCCACACTCCTCAATCCCGATCCCTCCGGTTCATCCTGCCCCCTATTTCCCAACTGGGGGAATAGCTCATGCAGTAGGAGGAGAAAATAAAGTAAGAGAGAATGAAAAGTTGTCTGCTCTAGAAGAGAGATTAAGAGCAATAGAGGGATTAAATATGTACGGTTCAGTAGATGTATCATCACTGAGACTGGTACCAGATGTGGTAGTACCACCCAAGTTCAAGGTCCCGAACTTCGACAAATACATCGGGAATTCAGACCCTCGCATTCACCTTGCCACATACATTGCCAAGATGTTTGCCCTGACGGAAGATGATAGGCTCTTGGTCCATTTCTTCCATGAAAGTCTCTCCGGGGTAGCCCTGAGATGGTGCATCCAGTTAGACAGGAGCAAGCTGCGCTCTTGGAAAGATTTGGCCTACGCCTTCTTAAAACAGTATAAATTCAACTGTGACGTCGCCCCCACAAGGAGGGACCTCCAAAATCTGGTGCAGAGAGACAGGGAAAGTTTCAGAGAGTGTGCCCAGAGATGGAGGGAAAAGGCAGTGGAGGTGTATCCTCCAGTTACTGATAATGAACTCTGCTCCTTGTTTATTGAGACGTTGAAGGCTCTATATTTTAATCTGATGATTGGAAACACCTCCAATAGCTTTTCAGACATCATTCAAGCTGGCGAGAGAATCGAAGCTAACCTCAGGTTAGGACGATTGCAGGAGGTGACTGAGAATCCTACAAAGAAGACTGCTAGTTTTGGCAAAAAGAAAGAAGGTGATGTGCACTCCATCACCCGACAAAACACCCAATCTTCATTCCCTCAGAATAATTTTCGGTCATATCCTCCTTCTTAAGGCCTGACAATTGCAAACATTCCACCCCCTTTCCCAAATTATTCTCATCCGCGCCCACAGTATCCATCACCAACAACTTACCAACCCAGACCACCTCCTCAACCTATCCAATCAAGACCAACCCAAAATAATTCTAGGCCACAGAGAAATCCTGATCCACCTCTTCCCCTCCCACTTAGTGAAATATACTGATACCTTGTCGGTATAAATCAAATAGTGCCAATCCCCCTTGACCCAATTCAGCCACCATACCCCAGGTGGTATGATGCCAGTGCCCGATGTGAGTATCATGGAGGGGCACTCGGGCACTCAACTGACAACTGCGGGGCCCTTAGAGGAAGAGTATAGGCTCTGATTAGAAATGGGCGGTTGAAGATTGAAGGGAATGGCTCCCTCCCCAATGTCACTTCAAACCCTCTGCCCAATCATGGTACAGGCAGTGGTGTGAACATGGTAGAGTCCGAGAATGAAAAGTCAACCGCGGAGATAGATCGACTAGTTCCTCACTTTGAGGAAATTTTTGTTATGACAGTAAGGGAAGGCTACCTTTGCCCTCAGGCATCAGGATCAGAAAGGGGTACAGGATGTCCCTACCATGGAGGGGCAGCTGATCATGAGCTGCGAGACGGTGAGGGATTCTGGTAAGAGGTCCAGAACTTGTTGTCCCTCAAAATTTTAAGATGCCAAAAAAGGTCGAAGGTGGAGGGTGAGATAAATACTGCTAGATTTAGCCAGAATGCCCCAACCCCCAATCCTAGATTAACCTTCTCTGCCCCCAATGCACCAACACCACCGCCACCAGTAATAGTTATCCGAACCTCGCCTCAGCTCCCAATCACAAACACTTATGCTGTGGCTTGGAACTATAATTTCTAAGTTTTCACCTAAGGAGCATCAAGCAGTACATCAGCTCCTAGCCTTACCCATGCCCCACCCTTAACACCTCTTAAACCGTGCTTCGCTCCCCATGAGCACTTCAGAATGACCTACACCGAACCCTCCGGTGATGCCACTCCCCAATCAAACCCCTCCTCTCCACCTGAGCAAGAGGTAGAATTTATAACCTGAAGCGGGAGATGTTACGGGGGTGACTAGAAGGAAAAGGAGAAAAGGAAAGTAAAAATGGGAGAGCCGCGAGGGAGCACAGAAGAGGAGGTTGAGAAAGATGGGAAGGGAGAACTTGCTAGATCAAATGGAGAAGAGGAACTGTTGCTTCAAATAATAAAGTAGAGTGAATATAATGTTGTCGAGCAACTAAGGAAGAAGCCTACTCGGATCTCATTGCTGTCATTGATCTTGAGCTTGGAAGTCCATCGCCAAGCCCTACAGAAAATTCTGAATCAGGCCTTTGTAAGCCCTGATATCACACCAGGACAGTTCGAGAAGATAGTGGGACAAATTCAGGCATCCAATTTTGTCACTTTCTCGGAAGAAGTGATAGACCCGGCTGGCTTAAAGCACACCAAAGCTTTACATGTGACAGCAAAAATGCAAAGGCTACATAGTTGCTAAGGTCCTCATTGACAATGGATCTGCGCTCAATGTCTTGCCCAATGCCACTTTGGCAAGGCTACCTGTAGACCGATCAAACGTACATCAAAGTGCCATGGTGGTAAGAGCCTTTGACGGCACAAGGAGAGAGGTACTAGGAGACATTGACTTGCCGCTTCAAATCGAGGCATGCACTTTCAACGTCACATTCCAAGTAATGGACATTGAACCTGCATACACCATACTGCTAGGGAGGCCTTGGATCCATTCAGCAAATGCTGTACCTTCGACCCTGCACCAGAGGATTAAATACATCATGGACGGCAGGATCATCACTGTCAAGGGGGAAGAAGCCATGCTAGTTACCAAGCTGCAATCCCTTCCTTATGTGGAAACCACTGAAAAGTCCTTGGAAAGTTCTTTCCAGGCTTTAGAGTTGCAAGAAACTATCTTGAAGGATGAAGGGGCTACAGCCATGGTAGCAAAAGTGATGCTGAAAAATGGATATGAGGTAGGCAAGGGGCTAGGCACCACGTTGCAGGGAATTGTTCAACCCATACCGGCTATCTAGAAGATCGGCCGTTTCGGCCTGGGGTATGAGGGGGATGCTCTCATGGATGGGCGATTCTGGATGAGAAATATGCTCCGGGATCAGAGGTTTGACCGGAGAGTCAGAAAAACGAGAGTCTTCCCAAGGATCACAGACATCTTCACCAAGCCGGTCATTGAAAATCCAGTGGAAGCTGATGAATCTCTCGACGAACCATCCATTGATGTCATCCATCTCGATTCCTTGTATGATGCTCTGATCTCGCCAATGGTTGAAGGGCAAGAGCTGGAAAACTGGACAGCAGAGGACATTCCTGTACTCAATCTCGAGTAAAGTACCTTTGGTTATCTACACTTGATCATTTTGTCCATGATGGCAAGTGTAATGTTGTAAATGGACCCTTTTCTTATGATTTGAATATTAATGAATTAATAGCACATTTTGCATCCAATTCTCTTTTCCTTTTTCTCTTGAAATCCATTCTTATAATATACTCCACTTTCGTTTCTCCAGGACCATTCATCAATTAACGACTAATAAATCAATAGACTCAGAAATTCCTTACGTTAATTTTGAAACTCCCATGACTGCCATTACTTCAAGTGACTCTGAAGAAGAACTGGTAGAAGAAAGAGGTGAGAGAGATGAACCTTCCCTGGTGCCGTGCAGGGACGAAACGCACACCATAAATCTAGGCACAGAAGAAATAAAGAGGGCACTTAAGATTGTGGGGAGTGGGGAATTAGAAGATATGGTCAATTTGCTCAAAGAATTCTTGGATATATTTTCATGGAGCTATGACGATATGATTGGTTTAGATCCTCAGATTGTGACACACAAGATTCCCCTAATTCCCAAGACAATTCTAGTAAAGCAGAAGCTAAGATGAATGAATCCCGACACCTTGCTTAAGGTTAGGGATGAAGTCAAAAAGCAGTATGATGCCGAATTTTTAGAAGTGGTCAAATACCCTCAGTGGATAGCCAATATTGTCCTGGTAATGAAGAAGGACGGGAGAGTCAGGGTGTGTGTTGATTACAGGGATCTCAATAAAGCGAGCTTAAAGGATGATTTCCCTCTCCCACATATAGACGTGTTAGTAGACAATGCTACAGGATTAGGCAGATGTTCGTGTATTGATGGGGCATCCGGGTGCAATCAAATCCCCATGGACGAACAAGACAAAGAGAAAACTGCTTTTATCACTCAGTGGGGGGTATTCTTTTATCGGGTCATGCCATTTGGCTTAAAGAATGCTGGGGCTACCTACCAACGCGCTATGGTCATGATATTCCACTATATGATGCACAAAGAAGTGGAGGTATATGTGGATGATATGATCATTAAATCCAGAGAGGGAGAAAGTCATGTACAAGTGCTGAGGAAGGTATTCGAAAGGCTCAGAAAGTATCAGTTAAAGTTAAACCCAGCCAAATGTGTGTTCGGAGCTAAAAGTTAGATCTGGAAAGTTGTTGGGATTCATAGTGAGCGAAAAGGGGATAGAGGTGGATCTGGACAAAGTTTGAGCCATTCAAGAAATGCCATCCCTAAAAATAGAAAGGGAGGTGCGCAGCTTCCTGGGAAAACTAAACTACATCTCAAGATTTATTTCTAACCTCACTACTAAAGCTGAGCCTATCTTTAGACTACTCCGAAAGAACAACACCACTCAATGGGATTCGGTTTGTCAAGAGGCTTTCGAAAAAATTAAGTAGTACTTGTCAAACCTGCCGATATTGGTTCCTCCAGTGGCAGGGAGGCCACTGATTCTGTACATGGCAGTCCAACAGAGCTCGATGGGATGTGTATTGGGGCAGCATGATGACACAGGTCGAAAGGAGAGGGCCATTTACTACTTGAGTAAGAAATTCAATGATTGTGAGACCAGGTACTCTTTCCTAGAAAAAACTTGTTACGCGTTGGCTTGGACGGCTAATCAGCTCAAACATTACATGTTGAATTATAAGACATGGCTTATCTCGCGGATGGATCCCATCAAGTATGTATTTGAAAGCCCTTTCGTGCTTGGGAGGATAGCGAAATGGCAAGTCATACTCTCTCAATATGACATTGTCTATATGACCCGGAAGGCAGTAAAGGGTAGCGTAATCGCTGATCTCCTAGCAAAAAACCCTATCCAAGATTATGAAGCCCTGGATTTCGAGTTCCCTGATAAGCATGTTAACGAAGTTGGTGGCGAAGAAAAGGAATCAGCTAACGTATGGGAAATGTATTTCGATGGAGCTGTCAATTTGTCTGGTAATGGGATCGGAGCTGTGTTGGTATCCCCTAATGGAAGACACTTCCCAATAGCTATCAAGTTAAGGTTTGACTGCACCAACAATGTCGCAAAATACGAAGCCTGTGTGATGGGTTTGCAGGCTTCTATCGAAATGAAGGTCAGGAAGTTAGAGGTGTATGGTGATTCGGCCTTGATCATTTATCAAGTCAAGGGAGAATGGCAAACCAATGATCCGAAGTTAGTCCCATATCAGAAGTACCTACTGGAATTGATCAAGAAATTTGAAGAAATTTCTTTCACTCACCTCAGTCGGGACAAGAATCAATTTGCGGATGCCTTAGCCACCCTGGCTGTCATGGCTCAAATGGAAGAGGGGCAGACGACTCAGGTATTACAAATCAAAGCAAAGAGTGAGCCGGCATACTGCTTCATGATCGAGGAAGAAACCGATAGTAAACCTTGGTATCATGACATCCAGGTCTACATCAAAACCAGAGAATTCCCTCCAGGGGCAAGCCGAAACGAAAGAAGAATGATCCAGAGATTAGCTTTGGGATACTTTCCCAGTGGTGAAATTCTATACAAAAGGAGCTCCAACGGTGAATTGTTGAGATGCGTAGATGCAAAAGAAGCAAGGAGGATCCTTTTCGAGACTCATGAGGGGAATTGTGCAACTCATGCCAATGGACATATGATGGCTAAGCAAATCATGAAATGGGGATACTTCTGGACTACTATGGAGAAAGATTGCATCAAGTACTTTTGGAAGTGTCATAAATGTCAAATCTATGCAGATCCGATAAATGTCCTGCCTCATCAACTGTTTAATCTCGTTTCCCCTTGGCCTTTTGCAATGTGGGGCATCGATGTAATTGGCCCCATTAACCCCAAGGCATCTAATGGGCATAGGTTTATCTTGGTAGCTATTGACTATTTTTCTAAATGGGTCGAAGCGACATCATATGCCCACATCACGTAAAACACATTTCTCAAATTTCTCTGAAATAATGTCATCTGCTGACACGGACTCCTCAGTGAGATCGTCACTGACAACGCTAAGAACTCGAATGGTCCGAAGGTCCAGAGTTTATGTGACCAATACAAGATCTGACATCTCAATTCTTCTCCATACTGTCCCCAGATGAATGGAGCGGTGGAAGCCGGTAACAAAAATCTCAAAAGGATCATCCGAAAAATGACCATCACCTATAAAGATTGGCATGATATGCTTCCCTACGCTCTTCATGCATACCGAACCTCCGTAAGAACATCAACTGGGGCAACTCCATACTCACTCGTTTGCGGGATGGAAGCTGTTTTGCCTATTGAAGTAGAAATTCCTTCTCTAAGAATTCTGAAAGAATCAGGAATTGATGAGTCGGAATGGATCCAATTGAGGTTGAACCAATTGAATTTGCTGGACGAGAAAAGGTTAGCAGCGGCATGTCATGGGCAACTATACCAGAGAAGAATGGCTAGGGCATTTAACAAAGGCATTCGCCCAAGCGAATTTCAACTAGGAGATCTTGTCCTGAAGAAGCTGCTTCCGAATCAAAATGATGTCCGGGGCAAATGGATGCTAACTTATGAGGGACCCTATGTAGTTAAAAAGGCATTTTCTGGTGGGGCCCTGATCTTAACCTATATGGATGGCGAAGAATTTCCAAGACCCGTAAATGTCGACTCTGTCAAAAGGTATTATGCCTAAAAAAAAAAAAAAAAAAAAGAAAAAGAGGGGTAGGGGTGAAAACCCGAAAGAGCACTCCTAGCAAAATGTGCGAAAGAATGTGAAAACCCGGAAGGGCGCTTTCTGTAAAATGAGTGAATGGTGAAAACCCGAAAAGGCACCTTGAAAGAGCGAGAGAAAAAAAAAAAAAAAGATCTAGGGATGAAAACCCGAAAGGGCGCCCTTAGAACCAGAAAATGGAGAAGAAAGGAAGGGGACCAAGAATGGAAATAAACCACCACGGTATGAATCTTCATCAATAGAGTACTTGAAATAATGGCAGTTAAGGGACTTCGAAGTCAACTACAAGGAATTTGTGAGATCTATCCTTGTAGTCTTTTTCTTTGAGACTGTACCTTTATCTCTCAAGCCATAATAAAATCATCCTTTCACTTTAATCTATCTTCTTCACACATTTGCATTTTAATCTATCTTTTTGCTTAAACTCAGGTTTATCTTTCTTGTATACTCACACTCTAATGCTGTCTTTTTCTACATCTTTATTTTGTGAGCTATTAATCCGTTAAAATTTTGTCATAAGGTTAGGATTTGGGTATTGATGACCTCATATACTTTGCTAAGAGATTTGCAAGGAATGACCGATAGCAAAAAAAAAAAAAAGGGGTGAAAACCCAGAAGGGCGCTTCTGGTCAGATGGGCAGAGGGAAAAGTGAAAACCCGCAAGGGCGCTTTCTGCAAAAGAAGGAAGTTGAGAACAGGAAGGGCATCCTGGGAAAAGAGTAAGAAAGGGGAGATTATGGGTTTAAACCTTGAGACTCGTCCTCCATTAATCGTTTATCTTCGGGATCCCGTTAAGTACACTTCATCGAGGAAGAACTTCTTGTGTCAGGTTAGGCTTGCTTTGTAAGCATTTTAATTATTCATCATTTAAATTTCTGCTATCAACCTCTGGTTTCTTGATCTAAGTTGATTTTAATTATTCAGCATTTAAATTCTAGTCATCAACCTCTGGTTCCTTGATGCAAGTTGATTTTAATTTTAAAGCATTTTAATTTTCTGCCATCAACCTCTGGTTCCTTGATCCAAGTTGATTTTAATTTTTAAGCATTTTAATTTTCAGCATTTAAATTTCTGCTATCAACCTCTGGTTCGTTGATCTAAGTTGATTTTAATTATTCAGCATTTAAATTCTTGTTATCAACCTCTGGTTCCCTGATCCAAGTTGATTTTAATTTTCCAGCATTTAAATTTCTGCTATCAACCTCTGGTTCCTTGATCTAAGTTGATTTTAATTTTTCAGCATTTAAATTTCTGCAATCAACCTTTGGTTCCCTGATCCAAGTTGATTTTAATTTTTCAGCATTTAAATTTCTCTTATTAACCTCTGGTTCCTTGATCTAAGTTGATTTTAATTTTCCAGCATTTAAATTTCTACTATCAACCTCTGATTCCTTAATCCAAGTTAATTTTAATTTTCTAGCATTTAAATTTCTGCTATTAACCTCTAGTTCCTTGATCTAAGTTGATTTTAATTTCAAAGCATTTTAAATTCCCGTCATCAACCTCTGGATCCTCGATCTAAGTTGATTTTAACTTTCACATTTAAATTCCAGTCATCAACCTCTGGTTATTGATCCAAGTTGATTTTAATTTTAAAGCATTTTAATTTCCTGCCATCAACCTCTAGTTCCTTGATCTAAGTTGATTTTAATTTTTAAGCATTTTAATTTCCTACCATCAACCTCTGGTTCCTTGATCCAAGTTGATTTTAATTTCTCGCATTTTAATTTCCTGTCATCAACCTCTGGTTCCTTGATTTAAGTTGATTTTAATGTTTCAGCATTTAAATCTCTGTTATCAACCTCTAGGTCCTTGACCTAAGTTGGTTTTAGTTTATGGCTTTGACTTTTAAGCCAAATTCTTGATTTTCAAACCCGATCGCCCAAAATATGGGTCTGAATCTTTACATAATTCCTATACGGGAAAATTTTATTCCCTTCAATAGAAATTATGTAAAGAGGGGCAGCTGTCAACACCATATTTTGGCCGATCAACATAATTAATTGACCCCAACCGACATTCTTCGGTTACAAGTAACTTGATTAGGAAATAAACCAATCTCGCACCTAGTCAAATGATTTCTGATCTCCCAACAAAGGAGATCACATTAATATCAAGTCTCCATGCCTTCCAATCCCATTTTCGATCTCTCGCCAAAGAAGGTCGAACCAATACCAAGTCTCCATGTCATTCGATTCATTACCGATCTCTCACCAGAGAGATCAAACCAATGTCAAGTCTCCATGTCGTTCAACCTTAGTCCCGATCTCTCAAACCAATATCAAGCCTCCATGCCATTCGGTCTCATTTCCGATCTTCCTTTACAAATGTAGTGGAAAATCATTTAGCTAATGCTAGAATCAGGTCCCACACTTGTGTGTTCCAGATATTTCTTAAAATAAAGTTAAAAGGTTTATGCCCGGTCTATTTCTCAAAATAAAGCTAAGGGTTTATGTTCGGTCTATTGATGATCCCGATCCTAAAAATCAAATCAAGTCTTTCAATGTTTACTGGGTGTTTGGTCGGGGCTCAGCCCGATCTCAAGCTTATCCATAATGTTTTTTCGATCTCTAATACTTTAGTTAATGGTTGTTTTTAAAGTTTACTGACCAGTGCATGCAAAACAATTAAGTACTTATATAATTTGGACATTTTTCGATCTCAACAAGAAATTGAGCAAAAAGACTTCATTTCATTCCAAGGTGAACATTTACAAGTCATTCGGCTGGAGTATCTCCCCCAACCTGATCTCTCGGTACACTTCGCTCATTCTCCCTCTCTCTCTCTGATTCCTCCTCGCTCTCCTCTTCGTCTCGAGGTGCCAGGTCCACCATCCAGGAGAAGTCTTCTTCAGGATAACGCCTCCTGAGCTCAGCCAAAAGGTCGCTGTGGGCATTCACATAAGCACCAGCTTCCCTCGTCACAACCTCTTCTTCTTTCACTCTGAGTTCTTCAGTGAGGTGTGCGACGTCAGCAGTTCGGAGCGCCTGAGCCTCTCTGAGTTCATGAGCCTGTTTGGCCAATTTATCCTCGTAGGACTTCATCCGACCTTTGAGTTCGGCAATATAATCTTGGGCGGATGAAAGTTGAGCTTGGGCAGAGGATGCGTCCTTGACCGCTTTCAGAATTTCCTGCCTCAGAAGATGAGCTTTTTCCCTGATTATATGTTGGTTCACCAAGCTCTCTATGCTCAAACTCATCGTCTGGACTAGGAGATCGTCAATGCTTCCCGGGGTCAGCCTGTTCTGATCCTCCTGAAGGCATATGGTAGCGCCCAAAACTTTGGCCAAGCCCGGATTCTCCTGAATAGATCGATTCTTCTCCAAGGAGTGAATGAGACCTGGGAACCTCGAGAAAGGGTCCTCACAGCAGGTTGGGAAGGTCCCCCTTCCGCACTCGAAGGAACAGGTGGAGGTGGTGGCTCTTCTTGTCGAGGGGGAGAAGGAGCTACCTCTACTTCAGGGACCGGTTGTACCGAAGGTCGGGAAGAGTCTCCCGGCACTTCTCCCGATTCTCGCCTTAGCGTTTGTGATACCGCGACGATCTTCATTTCCTGCACCTTTCTGGAGATCTCCCTCTTCTGCTTACAGCTCTCCTTGGAAGCCTCGCCACCTGCCATACCTGCACAAAGAAAAGTCAGTGAGTTCGCTAAGGATTCAGAAATCAGAGATGGGGGAAGGTACCAGGGCCGAGGTCAGAGAGCTGTAGCTCATATCCTTCATTCGTGATCAGCCGCATCATCCAATGTTTCAGCTCGGCCATCACCGCATATAAGCAAGAGATCTTCTGGGTGGCCGCCAGATCCTTAAGTTCCATCACCATGGCACCCTCGTCCCTACTCAGGGCGACATGCTTCGGAATTAGTGGGACCAGATATTGCCAGCTATGGGGGAAACCCTCGAAACAGTTCGAAATCTTGCTCCTCAGCATGAAGAAGCAATTTTTCCAATTCTTCAGTGAAGAGGGAAGATCGGTAAAAAGCCCACAGTGCAGTTTTGCCTGGAAGAACCAGTACTCATCGTCCTTTCGGCGAGTAAGCCTATGCAGCTCGGCAAAAACCTTCGTGGTAGGATCGAGCTTCTTAGCCCGGCATAAGCCTCTGAAAGCTACCAGAATTCGCCACGAGTTCGGATGTACTTGGGCTACACTTACGTGGTGAAACTTCAAAACATCCTTGAAGAAGTCATCAAGTGGAAACCTATCTGAAAGCTACCAGAATTCGCCAGGAGTTCGGATGTACTTGGGCTACACTTACGTGGTGAAACTTCAGAACATCCTTGAAGAAGTCATCAAGGGGAAACCTAAGCCCGGCTTTTAATTGCTCTTCGTATGCCATGATCGCATCATTTTCATCAAAAAAGTGATCGGCTCTGAGATCGCCATGGCATTTGATAAGCTCGAAGGAGTCAGTCTGAAGGTTATACTCTTGACTAATCGACTGCAGATCGATTTCTTGGAGGATTGACGGCAGCTCTTCCACGGAAGATTTTCTCTCCCAGAGGAATGTGTTCGTCTTGATTGTGCCGCTTGACCATGGGCTGAAGCAGAGGTCGTAGGAGGCTCAGGTCGCCAACTCGACCTAATCACCTCGACTTCATCTGATGACCACGAGACATGGACGGAAGGGGGGCTCGCCGCTCTCTGACCCTCGGCGCCGCTCATTTTCAAAGAAATAAAAAGCTTAAGTAAGAGAAGGATTAAAGTCCTTACCGGTGTGTGATCGGTGCCGGAAAAACTTGAAGAAATGAGAGAAAGCTGAAATTGCAAGCAGAGTGCTGAAAATGGCATAGGGGAGCAACTGAGAGACCCTTCTCCTATTTATACCCGTGTAAGCATTCAATGCTCACAAAGTCCCAAGCGGTGCATCGGTTAGTGTAATTTGCCCACTTTTCTGATGCATCGCGGGAAGGTTCCAGAAACACAATAAATAAAATAAAATGAGATCGGCTAGCTAAGGTCATCGAAATAAGATAAATGTTCAGAGTCACAGATTGGCTAATGGAGATTTAGTTAGGAACTAGATCGGATATGCACATCAGAGATCGGAAATTAATCAAGGCAATAATTAAATGATAACTATCTAATAAAATTTCATTTCATTTCCAAAAGGTTAGATTACATCATTTGGGCATTTTCAAGAGATCGGATTACATCATTAAAGGTCAGATTACATCATTTGGGCAATCTCTAAAGATCAGCACTACATCCTACCTAGTAAGGACCTATGTCAAAGCCTAGTCTTGTGGCTGAATCAAAAAGATGTGTTTGATCAGAAAGCCAGCCATAGGCACCAGATAGATGTGCAGCTCAGATGGAGCGACTATGACTCTCATGATGATGAGGAGTCATCGTCGATGTCATCGATCAGAACAGAGCCGTTATCGGGACGCCTGATGTGGTGAGGAGCCAAATGAACTTCAAAAGGTGGTCACCGATATTTAGAGGGAAATTAGCAGTCCCCTCGCCCGAAATCAGTTCACTGATTATATCGGTAGACTGATTCGAGATCGGTACGATCGACATTTTCGATCTTGATCGGTAAATTAGTCTAGTTCTCTCACTGTCATCAGATGTAGTTCTTATGATTCTCCGATCACCGGGATCATATATCTTCAGTCAAGGAATGAAGAGAACAATCAGAAAAAGATCAAAAGCGGTCACCATGGCCGAAATTGTTATTAGAGAAACTTGGACAGGAGAAGTGAAAATGGGAAGAGAAGAAATGGAATGTGGGAGAGATTCCCTGCTGAGGCATATATATAGGGGGCCTAAGCATTTATTACTAGCGGAAACCAAAGCGAACACATCGGTAACCGAAGAATTAAATGCTTTGATTGAGGCAGATCGGATAGAAGGGAAGGTTCTAGAATGGGAGAGATCGGGAGAGGGGCCCGATATGGGAGATCGGAAAAGAGTCGTGACTAAGAGAACGGAAGGAATGGAGATCGGAAAAAAGACAAAAAACTTCCAATAACCTCCTTCATAATCAGAGCCGAGGTAGTTAAAGCGTTGCAGGCAAGATCAAATCTTCACCGCACGCTTCATTTGCAGAATCGCTCACAATGCTGACAGACGCCAGGACAGTTATGACAGTCCTGTGCTTCAGAATCTGCACCGTTGATCTTACTCGTAAGGACAAACCTGGAGCCCTTGGATCAAAAAGAAGACGATAGGACTGGTGCCCTTTACTCCCAGCCTTTGAATCTGTCCGGGTAGGAAAGAGCCTGAGCCGTTAGATTTTAAAAAAGAAAGGACAGATATTCTAAGTAAGATCTCAGCCGTCCATTTTGATTCTCTCGAATTCTTAAACATCGGATCATATCCTTTTAAATCCAAACCTTCCATCTCCCCAGAGGAGATCCTAACCCTTCATTAGGAGCACCCGTTCCCTATAAATACTTGCATGCAGTACTGTTGAGGGACGGACAAAAAAAGGTGGTGGTGATTATAGTGGAAAGGCTTTGAAATTCAATTCGGTCTTGCTACTTTAAGCTTACATAAAATCGAGGAACTTCAGAAACTAGTTTTCTTGAGTATCTCCATTGACAGAGTTTACGAACCCTGAAATTCTCCATTTTCAGTTTGTTCATCACTCTGCTATTACCATTTTCGTTCAGTCTCGTCTGCATCACCCCCTAATCTCAACCCATTATTTCTTTTAGCTTGATCTTGTTCTGACCCGATTTCTGTCACTTTGATTCTACTGCATTTAAACCTGGTTCTCCCAATCTCAAAGTAAGCATTGGTCCTTGTACCACTAGCCTTCAACGCAGCAATATTTGTGGCTCCAGAGTTAGTTCAATAGCCTCAATCTTCCATAGGTAAGTGTTTCAACTGCCATTTTATTGAATGCCTTTGTCTATCTTCTCCAGCTTTTCTTTTTAAAATTTCTTCTATGTTCAGTTACATTAAAATCCCAAAATAGTTGCAGTAAACTTTTATCTTGTTGAATACCCTAGGCTGGTTTTCCCCAGTTTTTTTTAAGGTTTCTTTCATATCCAGTCACATTAAATTTCAGAATAAGTTATGTAATGGCTCGGCCCACTAGTGATATTGTCCGCTCTGGGCCGAAGCCCTCACGGTTTTAAAACGCGTCACTAGTGGTTACGAACCATCAACTTATAAACCCAGCATCTCTCTCGTGTTTTGCCGATGTGGGATTTGCCTAGAGTGTTACAATCTACCCCCCTTATGGGACTCAGCGTCCTCGCTGAGGTTTGCCCCACCATTGCTCAAGGTTGCACGCGGAGCGGCTCAGATACCACAAATGTAACGGCCCGGCCCACTAGTGATATTATCCGCTCTGGGCCGAAGTCCTCACGGTTTTAAAACACGTCACTAGGGGTTATGAACCATCAACTTATAGACCCAATATCTCTCCCGTGTTTTGTCGATGTGGGATTTGCCTAGAGTGTTACAAGTTGTCTAGGCTAGTAGTCATTTCCTGTATATTCTCTTATTTCTATTTGCAAATCCCTTTTTTTCATCATTTAGTTTTTATTTTCTTCAACAATAGATGTTCATCCCGTAGGCAACTTATAACTATTCAAAAGAGCGTAGGCATGGGTATTTCGATATGAGAGTTTCCAAAACAATTAAAAATGACAAAAAGAAAAGTTGTAACAAAAGGTCAAATAGTGGGTTAAACCAAATAAGTTTAGAAGTAGGGCTATGGGGCGAACCCAGAGGATGATGTAATAAATCGGGAATCCGATAAGTTCGGATTCCGAGCGAGCAACCAAAGAGATCGGACTAAAGAGTTCTGATAAGGCGATCACATAAGAGATCGACAAGAAGTTTGGTGTCGTGTCCGCCCTCTAGATAAGGCTCAGTGGGTTTAAAAATCTACATGTGGGTCTTTTACGCCCTCGGTCGCTAGATTCCTTAACTCATAAGAGTGTACAATACGAAATTTTAAGAGATCAGAGGAGAGTTCTTATCCGATTCTCAACCAAAATTTTAATAAATATGTGTGGAGATCGGAGGAGAGTTCTTATCCGAGATCCCTCCTTAAAATCTTAAACCGAATACTTTAAGGGGTCGGGGGAGAGTTCTTACTCAATCCTCATTCAAATGAAACGCGGAGATCGGAGGAGAGTTCTTATCCGAGATCCTTCACTAAATTTTAAACCAAAAGAGATTGGGGGAGAGTTCTTACCTGATTCTCGCTTAAATTAAAACAGAGAGATTGGAGGAGAGTTCTTATCCGAAATCTCCCAACCTTTAATAAATGTATCTAGAGATCGGGAGAAATTCCCTGCCTGAGCTCTCTTAACAAAAGTCAAACTAAACGACATGACCCTAATACACAAGGCAAATTCACTCAAACACTTACTCACTAAAGGGCCATCTCACAAACTTGTGTTCCTGGGCAACCCAAAATAAGTGAAATATCAAACATTCCTTTATTTTGCACAAAGGATTAATATCATCATTATCCCAATCCCTTAATTACCCTTTTAATTCATGAAAGAGCATAAGATTAAATCTGTTTACCCTCGTTGAGGGACGAGGAAGGGTGCCTAATACCTTCCCCGCCCGTATATGGACCCCGAACCTAGAATCTCTATTTTCGAAGTGGTTTCATTTAAATTTATTTTCATGAATGGTTTTCTTTAATTTCCCTCAAAATTAAAGTGGCGACTCCTCACTCTTTCCCACTTCGGTGAGTGTTCGTCCGGGCGACCGCAAAATACCTTGCGACAGAGATAAGAGGTTGGGGAAGTCTTGTATGTTGGGACATACCGTAGTAACTATGCAATATTCTCAATGTTTGTTTTGTAAGTTGCAGATTACAATACTAATATGGGATTATTGTGTAGAGCTGCGTGCTTTCCTATGGTGTCCATGATGAGAGTGTTTGCAGGTAACCTCTGGTTTAGTATAGATATGCCAAAACAGAGTTCTATATCTGCAGAGGAGTTAGAAACTCCTAGTTAGGGGTTTAAAACCCTTGAGTTAGAATATCAAAGGCCACAATTAGGTGGTAGCTAAATTAGTAACTCGATTATCTTAGCACGAGCTAGAGTTATATCAGGAGTTACCATATGATTAGCAGTTTTAATATAGTCACAAGTAAAGGTAGCACCTATAGAGTGAGATCATCTGGTCTCTAATATAGGGTCTTGGGCAGTTTTGGTATTACAATGGACGTTTTGCCTAAAATTTAGTAAAAATAGTATCTTCTTTGTGTGGCATTAAGGCACAAAGTATGACTTTGCTCCCTTAAAAAGGAGATCAGACGCTATGAATAGTGTTCATAGCTTGTGAAATGACACTTTATGGAGTTTATAGTATGATAAGAGAGCAGATAGTTTGACATGGTTGTGGCAAGGTGACAGAAGTAGTACTTCTTTTGCAGTCAGTTGTGATGTAGGGTATGGTCTTATCTTTTCAAGAGAGACAGAAGGTTACTACTATTGATGGTGAGTTACAGAATAATGTCCCAGATGTGTCTGTAGAGTGTGGTATAGAGTTGTCGGCTCATGTATCCTAGAAAGAGTACAAGTTCCATTGTAGGAGCCATAAGTGATCAGATCATGATAGATGTAAAGCCTTTGATTTGAATGACAGGTTTGGGTACCCAGTATCTTAAGTTTTGGCGAAGTGAGTGGATATAAGAAAATAGAATCCCTGTAGATCCCCTCTTTGAGATAGTAGAGGGTAGTATGTAGTCTAAAGGACAGAAACAATGATCACATAGTAAATGCATGGCTACTATTACCTGAGTTCCTTCTTAGCTTCTTATTGCTCAAGACAAAAGTATACTCTAAGTAAAGGAAAGGATAAGGGCAGAAATTAGCATAGATAAATCATAAAATATGTATATATATAGAAGAAGTGCAGAAGGAAAAGATAAAATAGTTGGTTTAGATGCAACAGGAGAAATAACATGAATACTAGTGGGAGTGCTAGCTATAGCGATTTGAGGACCAATTTTGAATAAACCAAGGTGTAGATGATTGATGGAGATAGTGAAAAGGTACAAGTTTTTGGCATGGAGATCAGATCAAGAAAGAGAATAAAGCTAAAGAATAAAATAGCCAAAGTTGGATTTTGGGTAAGAGAAAAAGAGTCAGCTCAAGAACAAATTGAAAAGCCCAGATCAGGATAAGATTAGGAAGAGTAGAGTTAAGATACAGAGGAGGCAAATATGGTTCTAGAGAAGGTAAACAAGGTAAACAGAAGGATAAGGATATGGAGAGCTTAGAAAAGGATGACATTAGGGAGAATGTTTATCATGGTATAGGATCCAATAATGCAGAACTCAGAACAGGTCATAATTGATATAGTGTTAGGAGCTTGAACTTAGAGCTCAGAGTTGTAAGATTTAGATTAGACTTCGTCTGTTTTCTGTCCCCAACGTAGAATAAGGGGCAATGGTATAAGAACCCTTTAGATTATTGATAGTATGACGAAAGTTAAGTAAAGTATGCATCCAAAATAAGTAGTAGCTATAGGGTGTATAGTGGTTGCTTAAATTGTCATATTAGTTAGAAAAGCAAAGTCAGTAGGTAGTAAGTTTAATAAAAGTCAAGCTAATGGATTCAATTATGCTTGATGAGAAAAGAATAAGGGATAATGACACATAGGCTTTGGGTTAGACTATTAAGATAATGAGAAGGTAATTAAAGATTAGTGTGATCAACAAAGTCACTTTGCAGTAAAGTAATAGTGACAGAACAACAGTAGGGGTAAAATAGAAAGCGACGGGTATAGGTGGTTATAAGTCACTAAGAAGTTTAAGGATCAAAATAATGGTTATAGGTAATGGTAGAGTTATTACTGGAAGAATCTATTAGTAAGAGATGTCTTTCAAAATACAACAAAAGTCATAGGCACAAAATGAATGACAGTAGGTATGATTGAAGTTAGCTCTAAAAGAATCTGTTAATAAGAGGTATCTTCCAAAATACGGTAGAAGGCAAGGGACAAGATAAAGATAGTATATCAGGATTGGACAGTGGTATAATAGTGGGTTGGTAAGGCTGATATCTTATATCTAGAGCATAGCTTTTGCAAAGAGATGATAAAATTTGAAAAAAAAAAAACTAAGAGACATGGGTTAAACATTATTATACGAAATCATATGTAGTTGACTGTAGGAGGATATTTCTCCTTCTTTTCGAGTTTAACTTTGATGGTAACTGTGACACCCCTTACCCGTCTACAGTGTAGCTGAGCAAGATATGCCACACAGTGTGCTGGAGCACCAAATCATATTTCCATTACAATTTACCCTTTCTAATTCATTTATTTATAATTTTGTTTAATATGAATTTTTCACAAACTTTATAGAAAATTAGACAGAGTACCGGCTGTAAATTAGAAAAATAGTTCTTCTGAATCTGTTAAAAACCCTTCCAATATAATCAATCTCAGTCAACCACCAACATATTTCCACAATTTCTCAAATGACTTCAATATTTCAAAATTCAATTCGTTTCATATCATACTCAACTCAGTAAGAAATACTCAAATTTATTACTGAACATGATTTATAGATGTTTACATCAAAACATAATTACATGAGTTTATAATATACATGACAAAATAAAAGTCTAATTACAAAAATTTACAAAATACAAAATACCAAAAGTAACCTAATGTCCTACCAATGCACTGCAAATGTGAGGTAACACTGGTCACTATGCAGATCAGGACTCTCTCCCAGTCTGGAGTCTGCTGGGATCTCTCTCTGTAACTTCAGTACCTATGCATGGCAAAAGCAACGCGCTAAGCTATAATGCTTAGTGGTGACAATATAAAATAAAATAACTAAAATAAAATAAATATACATAATGTATGTTTACATTTAATGTAGACTTAATTTCTGACATTTATTGCAATATTATTCGATTAAGATTTGGTAAGATTTATTTGATTGCTTGAATAATCTATACTAGTCGACTGGACTGGATAAACGGGCAAACTGACATTGGGTACCAAGTACCTCAGGCCATCACACCATTGGTCACATTGTGTCTCCTGGTGTGCAACAGAACAGCTAATGAGTTGTAATAAGTATTAGGGATAAAATCCAAGTATAACAACTCAATCGACATAGCCAAAGGCTATTATATCACAGAATGGCACGGGAGGCCACAAAACACAGAATGGCATGAAGCCATATTTCGTACTGTTAACATAACCCTATTGGCATGCCAATCTATCCAAACCAATCATTCTAGGCATACTAGGGCATTTTATATAGTTAATGATTCAATTATTCATTTTTTTCAATGTAGAGGTTACTATTCACTTGACCATTTTCACTCAAAAGTTGACTTTTTAGTTTATAATAATTTTTTTGAACAAAAGTTCACCAAAATACCACATTTTGGTTTATAAAAGTGTTGGCATTAGTTGCCAAACAATACTTAAAACCTATGGTGAATAATTCAGAAATTTCAGTTTTGAGTGTTATTATTCACTGTTTCATTAGGCC